>NC_056703.1:4988722-5168722 GCF_018831695.1 Puntigrus tetrazona | reverse complement strand
TCCACTTGGACTTCAAAGTCATTTTTGAAATATGGACCCATTTTTCCCCTCTCAGGAAAGATGGAACTGACATTATGCTGCTGTTTTAGAAGCACGGAGGAAAGGTAAAGGGCTGTATTATGATTGTTTCACCAAATAGATGTCATTGATTTAGTCAAGGGGGCTTCCACAGAATATTACCTTATTTACGGAACAAACATGTTGTGCGCCGACAATCCCAAGCATAGAACATACATTTAATAAATTAATAACAATGGAACAATTAATAAATGGAAAATGATTCAGTTAAATAAAGTACATTTTAATATCTTGTAGGTTTACAGAAAGAATACTAAAATTAGTTGTAAGTTGTAAAGATACTTAAAACATCAGCCAACCAACCAAAATCACGTTTTGCATTCCAGGTAATATCAATCAAACTGGTTGTTTTGATTAAGTAAAAATAACTTGAATACTGCTATTTTACAAAATTAAAGTTCATTTGAAAGAAGTTTTTTTTAACATATTAAAAGATTGTTCTATAGCAATAACGGATAACTCCCAACAGTCCTTTTTTTGCCAAAAACTTCTAACTCCATGGATGGATGGATGGACTTGTTTCATCATTGTAATCTCCTCAGATGTCATTGTGATTATAGGCTATGGATGTGAATACACGCAATGGACATTTAAGTGCTGCTTTTATAACGTTCCATTTTGTAAGGTTTCAGCTTTTATTTTGCTTTTAGGCCATGAAGGAGATATCACAGGTTCATCGATTTTGTCGGAATTATCAGTTTTCAATCACTTTTGAAAAAACTCCGCTCAGCTAGCTTGTATTTCAAATTGACCTGAATACAGTGTGCTGGTTCGCTAAAATGGACTTATCGGCTTCTGTTCAAAAACAACAAACTTTTGCAGTAAAACGTAAACTCATGATGCTTTTAAAGTGGACAGTACCGGCTTTTTTGCCAAAACATGTTTAGGGTTCAGAACGCCTTATATATGGAGAATAATCCATAATTATTTTTAATACTGCAGTTTATTGTTATTTGCATATATATATATATATATATATATATATATATATATATATATATATATATAAATAATGTGTATGCAAATAACAACAAACTGCAGTATTAAAAATAATTATGGATTATTCTCCATATATAAGGCGTTCTGTGTATATATATATATATATATGTGTATATGTATATGTATATGTATGTGTATGTGTATGTGTATGTGTGTGTGTGTGTGTGTGTGTGTGTATATATATTAGTTGGTTAGTTGAGAGTCAGTCTTGGAATCACTGGCTCTGTTGATTGAAAACCCCTAGTTTTAATCAGTCGGACCATCCTGTTCTTTTAAAGAGCTTTTTAAGTGATTCAAAATGGAAAATTAGCTTCCCTTCACACATCTCTTTTTCCTTTTAAATCGTCTCATTTTCCAGTGACATAAAACAGATGGCTTAGTTTTTCTTGCTGTCTCTTGCTCTCTCTCTCTCTCTCTGTTTTTTTATTTATTTATTTTTTTGCTCCCTAAACAAATTCTATTCCAATTTAGTGGCTTCCATTAACATGTGTTTCTGCACAGGGCATTGATTTACTGCTGGTATCAAATACATATTGCCAACCAAGTGAGACATGCAACCTTTCATTTTCACGTCGTCGCGTTACAAATTCGACATGCTACATTAACAAGAAAAATGGCTGTGTTTGGCAAAGCCAATGGGAAGTGGCCTGTGTCTTTAGATGACATTTCGTTTTCATTCCGCATTCATTACTTCGTGCTGTCACTGCTGTGCTTTAAGTTGTAAGTGTGAGTGTTTCGCTTTATCGCTGTGAGTCATCACAAATGTCTGTGTGTGTGTGTTTGTCAGAAACGCATAAACGTTACACTGCTGATGTGGAACAGACAAAGCTGTCCTGAATTAAACAAGCACCTTACCTGTGAATGACCACACTAAAACTGTAAATGATGCTTCACATAATATTAAAGCAATACATCTCCATGAGAGGAAAGGCAGTGCCCAGAACAAGAACTTCACTTTTTCTCTCTAAAATAATGCACTTTATTTAAGGTTTCAGCTCAGTTTTATATGGTGGTGACCCAGTAGAGTACCCAAATTCATTATCATACTACAGTAAACAAAAATCTGATCGATCTGTGCTCTCCAAGCTATGCATGATTATACGCTTAAATTTTATTATTAACATTTTGCACTGTTTTTCCCTGCTACACATGACCCTGTTAGAACAGACCCACAACCCGTTTTTTGAGCTGCAACCTCAGCAGTTAAGAACCACTCATTTACGGTGTGTTTTTGCCTTGCTCTTTGAACAGTGTTGTTTCTCAGAACATCAGCTTGATCATTTGCACTCCTGCAATTTCAAGCACCCTTGACATTCCAGTGTAAAAATGATGGAGTGAAATGCTTTTTGCTGCTTTCTCAAGAAGTGTTTACTGAACCATTAAATGTGTTTGGAGGAGCATAGGTCTTTTTTCATAATTATGAATTCTGTCCTATGTGCATGAACTGTATCAACAGTAGCATGCTGTTTCATGTATGTTCAGGATTCTTTCAGGCTGGGCAAATGTTCTCTGGCTTTCTTCTTTCACTGGCCATAAAAAAAAGATTTTTATTTTTTATTTTTTTACTATTCTCAAACAGTTTGATCCCACTGTTTGTTATGAATTCTACCCTGCCTAATGACCCTTTCCAAACCCATAACTCACCTGAGACGTGGGTCATATTTTGCTCATGATGATTAACGGAATGAAGAGCATATTATAAAAACTGATACTCGGGTCCACTTACTCTGGTAGCAGAGCGCTTTTAGCAGACATCATAAAGTGCAGTGTCCCCTGTACCTCATGCTCCATTACCTCTCCTCTGAGCTGAACGCACAGAGCCCCGCTTATTCACTCTCTAATGTAGTGTGTGTGTGTGTGTGTGTATGTGTAGATCTAATGTGACGTTAAATGGAGAGCAGCCTTGCTAATTCAATTCTTACTACAATAGAGTAAGGCCTGAGAGTTTGCCTCCGATGGTGTTTTAAGGCTCACAATGGCTCAGAAAAGAGCTCTATTAAAATCTCATTTTGTTCTACACAAGGAGCAGAACAAACTGAGACCTTGTGTCTTTTGAGAGTTACCAATCCTAGGAATCGTGTTAGGCTTACCTTTGCTTATTTAACAGAATAAAACGTGATTTTTATTTCCACCACTACAGTTGTAAAGAAAATGGTGCTTGCCTGGGCAGAATCGTACTCTGCGATGCTGGGATGTTGTGGGTGGTTGCCAGGGCAGTTGCTAAGGTGAGCGCAGTGTTCTGTGTGACATCATTAACACCATGATGAAAACCGTGCACAAACTCAAACCCTTCACGTGCAACTTTGTTTACATCAGAGGTAGCAGATGGAAAAAACACAAGCCCATTTCACACCGTTAAGAGCCTTTGGGCACTGGTAAAACACCTAATATAGTATAATCAAATATTTACATATTTTTGCATTCAATATTCATGTGCCGCTTGCTGAAAAATATTTCATCAGACCACAGCAAGTTTTAAATTGCTGTCAGTAAAGAAAGATGCTTTTGGATTCAGATGGTGTGTTTACATGATCCACCAGCAGGAGGCTAACTGGGCCTAACTGTGACCCAGTATTTGGTTCTAATTGTTTTAGCACTTCGTTAGGTTATTTCATTATGGTCATTTACTGAAAAAAGATACTATACAATCTGATGGTATTTTGAATATATCTCACGTGGGTTATTTGAAGACATCTACTAAACATTTTAGTTAACAGTAGCGTTAAAACAACCTGCTTAACTTTTATTTTTTAGCACTATTAAGATCACATGATCAAGTGTAAATACCACTCAATCACAGCCTGAATGTTTCCAGATACTTCCAAAAACATGGTTAAAAGAAAATACATTTTTGTAATAGCAAAGCTGATTTATTTTATTATTATTATTATTATTATTATTATTATTATTATTATTATTATTTATAATGACAGATATACCAGTTAATATTTTTTAAAACGTGACTTTATTCAGTAAAATCTTTTTAAATAGTCTTTAATTTCATTTTTAACAGAAGCTTGCCGATTTAAAAGTGTTGCTTTCTTATTGGCCCCAATTTTGAATGGTAGTGCCACAAAACAACGCTTTTATTTCCTTTTTAAAGCGATTTCTATTAATGCAAATATCATTAAGAAGCCACTAAAGCAGTCTGACAAGCCTGCCTCTTCTATCAAGAGCAGCAAGCAGGTAATAACCATATCAAGGCTGCATTATTAGCACACTAATCAAGAGGTGTGTGGATGTATTAGCATGCTAATGGCTCAATCACAATGTCTTCTGAATAGAACTAGAGAGGGAAGTGAGAGGAACTCTATTACCAGACCTTTGAAATTCACAGAGAGCTAATTGTTGCGTACCTCACAAAATGACAAATAACTCAATCTTTCACTCATCTCTCTTCAAGCTGGGTCCCCTGCTTCCCAAGCTGTGGGTCTATTAATAAACAGTGTTAATCAGCAGAAGGAGAGAGTAGTGATAAAAAGGTGAGGAGTTTTAAAAAATTACATTAAACCTGCATTTTAAGATCAATCCAGCATGAAAACTGGTGTGATGAAAAGGTAAGAAAGTTAACATCTCACACATGGTATAAACTATTTCTTCTTAAAACGCTTTAAGAAAGTTCCATTTCTTAACATGAACTAACAATGAAAAATACTTAAATTATAATGTTGAATGTTAATGTCAATTTTAACGTGATTGAAAATGTTTTTTAACATTTTAAAACTAAAATGTTATTTAATGGATCTGAGCTGAAAGGACTAACTATCGTAAAGTGAAATACTTGACAGCTAAATACACACAAACAGACATAAACATAGCTCAAACCTCTATTTAGATTTCAAAGTGCAGCATTTCAATGCATTCAGATGTTTTTAGCAGAAAAGTGTGAATTTAGCGCTACCCAAAACCAATTTTCAGATACCACTGCCTCTGTAGAAATTCTTGGTTAGTACAGGACACTTTTTCCAAAGAGCAGCAGTGTATAGTATTGGTTTTTATGCAATGTATGCTTATACCTCTTTATCTTTCATCAAACCATACCAAATTTGGTAAACTTCCTGTTTCGAAAGCAAGTCAGTCATTACTGCTACAGCTGTATATTACACTTCAGCGTAAGACATATTTTGCATTTGATATCTAGCATCAGGAACTCTGCTAGAAACAGGTAGGCCATGTTATTTTAAAAGCGAATTAGTAGAAAGTAAAACTTTCACTAAACTAGACCACCTTTCCTCAGTTTCTTAACGTCATATGCTCTCCATATTCACAGGAGAGCTTCAGAGCCATTTAAATTCGAGCGCTTCGGTGACATTTTAGAACTTGTAATTTAAGAAGTGTTGCCGCACGTACAATACAAGGCATTTGAAATGCAGGACACTGAATTCTGTCTCCATGTTCAGGCAATAAAATCCATAGTGAACTTCGTTCCACTGCGCACAGCTTATTTAAAAATCGGTCACCACTACATTCTCGACAGCAACGTGGGGTTACGACACAGAATGTCACATTGCTGTGATTAATCACACAAATATTGTAATCACACATACGTGGAGATTCGGAGCAGCTGAGCTGGGTGCTTTGTGCAAAGATAGATGGTGTCCTACACAGGGGGCAAGACACCACATAACCACCCACACGCTTCCCCCTCATTATAACGGGCCAATAAAATAAGACAAATGATGTCTTAATAAGCACAAGGTTTTTTGGTTTTTTTTTTCTTTCTCCAGGCCTGGGTAGTTTGTACGACAGAAATAGAGCAAAGACTTTGGTATCCCATGGCAAAGAGATGAGAGGAAGCTAACGGTTACTTCTACTCACCACCATCCGTGCCACAGTTTTTTTTCCCGTCTCTCCTCTCCCCTACTTTCCCATCTGTGTGATGTATAGCTTGTTTCAAATGCGGATTACTCAGATGTAGTGTTTTCCCTCGCTCGCTCCTGTTCTCTAAGATGCGGTTCTGTAAAGGATCTGAAACAGATTAACAGGCCCGATCCTCCCCGGCTGCGCAGCCAGTGTGGAAATGACTTTTCCACGGCTTGCTGAATGCTCATGCGAGTGAGGCATTTTTAGTTTTTGTTTTCGAGAGTTTGGGAAACAGCCACGCTTTTTGGCGATTTCCGATGCGGAGCCACGCAGCCGGTCAGATCCACTTCAGCCCCGCTACGCTGACTTTATCTGCGCAACTGTAATGATTTTAACGTCTGCCGTATCCTGAAGGACGAGTGGAGGTTTGCTGGCCGAATCCATTTTGAAGGAACTAACTATGAATGAATTTGGCGAACAGCTCGACTCAGCAGAATCCGATTGTTAGACTCTCACGTTGGCTTTCCTATTGTTTCACGTTTCAGCTTTTCTTTTCCCCTTCAATGGTGAAATCTAAACGTTTCTTATTGATAAACTCATAAATTGCTTCTTTATTGCTCCATAATAGCTTGCAGCAGGAAGCTTTTTTACTTAAACTAATTAAGGCAGGATAGATAAAGCCATATAAAAGTGAGGAATAAAACCTGCATGGTGGGATTTATCCCGGTGAAAGCTCTCAGAGAAAAAACACAGTCAGAGATTCAATTTTAAAATGTGACGGTGCCTGTAAATGTAGCCATGTGCTCTTGGCAGACTATAGAGATAAGATGAAATGGAACGAGGGACACGACTGAATCCCATTCGTAAAAGTAGGGCTTGTTTTTGTCGTTCTGCCTCATTAGGGTTTTCATGTGGGTGTTTGTTGAACAGAGCTTTTCCTTTTTCCAATTCCTGTGCATTAAAGTTTCAAACTATCGGCCCGCAACGTTGTTTCATACAGCCCTCCAAGTGCTCATAGTTAAATTTGGTCTGTTAATCAATTTTCACTGTCTGCTATTTATTTGTTTTGTCTTAAATATCGTCATGTAGTTTTCTTTATAGGGTTGTTAAACAATAGATATATCCACAGACATTTCAAGGTTTTTATATATATATATATATATATATATATATATATATATATATATATATATATATATATATATATATATATATATATATATATATATATATATATATATATATTTATTTATTTATATCCTTTTAATATTAGTCATTCTTAATATGACCATTTGATGCTCAAGAAAGATTTCATTATCTTAGCAGTTATTAAAACAGCTGTGCTACTTCATATTTTTGTGTTTAAAAAAATTCACAGTAAATTTTGATAAATACAAAATCAATTTTTTTTATTAAGTACAATAAATAGTCAATACGGCTTTAATATAACAAGTATTAAATAAAAATAAAACCATGCAACTAAATAGCAATTGAAGCATTTGGGGAAAAAATAGCTGCACTGAAGCACTTGTTGCGACATGCCCTCAGTTGATGGAAGTAGCATTTTTATTTACAAATATCGTATGGGAGAATTGATTTATGTATTTTTTTTACTCTGTATATGTTTAGATACCTTCTGACTAATTCAAAGCTAGCTTGGTGTTTCTTGTCTCTTCTCGCGATGAGAAAATTGAAGTTGCCTTTAGATATGATCCGGTTTGCACACTAAACCTACGACAGTATGGTAGATATGAAGGACAAATGAGTCACTTGGATTTTCAGTTCATAAATCAATAACTGCACCCATAACTCCCAAAGTCATTGTGGTTGCACCACTTGTTTTTGTTGTAACAGTCACATTGTCCGGACAGTGATTTTGAGTTTAAGATCTGTATTAAAGCCTAACTTTAGGGTTAGATTGTTCAGCCGTGCATTTTTTCTCTCCATTAGTGGCACACTGCGAGGGATAAAAAGTCAATTTTATGGATACCAAATTCACCTTATATTGTTTTGTTGCTATTTTCTAGAGCTTAAAGTATTTAGGCTGCTGCTACATTCAAAACATGAATGATAAAAATGTTTTTTTTTTAGCCGATTCATTTCTGCACTGATGTATTTTTCACACAGAATTGACCATTGCAAATATTGTTAGTCTACAATAAGCCTTCAGGGTGGTTTCACTGCAGCACTAAAAATTTGGTTCACCACTAAAACTTTTCATCCATCAAAGTCAACATAGTGTCCCCGTATCTCTCTCTATCTATCTATATATCTACCCGTCCATCTATCTTCCTGCTTTTTTTGGGAGCTGTGAGAATGTGTTATTGTGACCTTTGTGGATTTATTTTCTCTTATTCTGCCAAGTACAAGCCCTGAACAATGGCACAAGTATTATTGAGCTTCAGATCTTTCTCTTAGTCCCCTGCGTGTACTCGTTCAGCTTTTCTCACCCTGAATACTGAATAGAAAAGTGGAAGAAGTATACAATAGAGCACCGAGAACATGGCGAGCGAGGGATATAGTAGGAAAATGTGAATAATGAGTCCAGGATTTAACACTTTAATCAATGTTTGATTAATATTTAGCAATTTTCCTGCAGCAGGAAGGCCATTCTAATGGGATCTCTGCTGTTTCCTCCTTTGCTGCTTAAGCCCCAGGCTGGACAAATTACACTGCTGCGCATGAAGCTCAGAAGACAGGAAGTGCACCCCGACATCCTACCAACCTGGTCTGGAATAGAACTAAATCCTTCATGAAAATCCACCCACAATACCACCCTGTACAATCCGTCCCTAAGTGCGGCCCTTCGTTAAAGCTCATTAGAAGTAATTCGGCTTTCTCTACACCCACTCTCACCCAGAACAAACCCTGCTGACAGGCCTGTCCAGGTTTACTACAGGTCAGCATGTGAGCAACTTTCACAGAGGATTAATTTGCTCACAAGTTTCTCTTCCGTAGCTCAAGAGACTTAACGGAGTTCCCCATTAGTCTTTTGCTTCAGCGTTAACTTTTTTGGGTATTTATCTTTAAAGTCTGCCTGAAATCAAAATTGACGATATTTATCGTGTTAGATCACATTGCTGTTTTGTGGTGAACTATTAATTTGTGCAAGTCAATCCACCAAAAAAATATAAACAAATAAATGTGTTGGTAATCTTTTAATACAAATCTGAAAATGCTCCTCCACTCTTAAACAACGGGCCTTCTCTCGTTTTTGAAAGAAACGTCTACTTTACTAAATCCAGTCAATTCAAAGTAGAGAAAACAAGCGACGCCTTCTGTTTTTCTCATTCAGTATTCTGTTTCTCTCAGAAGTATGCCCCAATACAGAAGTAAAATCTTTATTAAACGAATATGAGTCACTAAAGCCATTTTATGTTAAATAAAATAAACGCAAAATATAATATGCAATGAACTTTTTCTCTTTTTGATTAGTTCAACTTGATATTTGATTAAAATATCTAAAATTGAAGGCACAAGTTAAGTAAAATGTTACAAATTTAACAACGAAAAACTGATTCAGAGTAATAGTTCAAAATGAGTAGAATGTGAGCGAGGGCTTGACGTTAACTTTTTTGCTCACCAGTCACTGTGGCTAGTGGTTTTCCAAATTTCCTACCCACTCAGCATTTTCACTGGCCACATTTTTTTTAATACTGTACACAAATGTTTCCGAGTCATTTGACCTATTTAAAGGGCATTTTTCACCTTGCCATATTAAATGCATGAATAATCTTTCATAACAAATTCTGTTTGATTAATAATTTCACTTGAATGAAATAATATAGGGCTGTTACCAATCATATGGAATTAGTATCTACAAAATTGACCTTCCTACTGCAGAAGAAACAAGTGACTGTAGCAGCATTCAGATGCATTTACTCTTTAATGAATCTAAAATATAGCAGAAATGCATTTGCACTGCATGCAAAATTATGCTCCGTGTTTTAATATACGTATAGTTGTATGTACATTATATTATATTCATATTTAACTTAAAAATATGAAATGTTGGAAAAAAGATACTAGCTAGTAGCTACTATAGGAATCTTCAATTTCAGAATTTTCAATGAGTAATCTTAATAAATTTGTCATTGAAGTCTCCAAACGATTTGTTAAGATGGCTGATTCATTTAAGTGTCTGTCCTTATGAATGGACCACTGAGTCATTGACTCAGATGATTCAAAATTCAAAAACTTGAATCATTCATTAACAAAACTATATTCATGACACTGCTCTGTGTCATGCATATACACAAATGTTTTGTGATCTGCGTTTGAAGCTACTTTCATTTCACCAAACGAAGCAAAAACAGTCGACGATATATCAATATTTTACATTCAAATACTGAGCTAAAACGTATATTAACTGCATTTTCAGTTGCATTAATTTGGTTTGATTTCTCTACGGGATTCTCTCACATAGATAAGCTGCTTGAGCCTCGTTATTAGGGTTGCAACGGATCAAAGATGATCTGTGATCCGTTTTGGCAAGTATTCTGGTAAACACAGAAGGTTATGACCACGTTTTAAGTTAATATATGCAGCTGACTAAAGAAACTGAATGTGTGTCAGTATTTGGTCCGTGCATTTAGCCTTAAAAGGAACAGTAGCCAAGAAATACCTACTTTTATCTGAATCGCTAACAACACACCAGCTTCAACAAAGATTAATTTGTATTTATCTTATCCAGTAAAGTTTATCCTTCATTATTTTGATGTAGGCCGTTCATCTGTACTTGTAATTTGTGCAGTTGTTCTTGTTGTATTGCTGACTTCATTAGATAAGCTAGTAGTTTCTGTTTGGGTATAGAAATCCTTAAAGTAAATTTAGTAATAATTTGTATTTTTTTGGATGATCTAAAAAAAAAAGAAGATCTGATCTGTGATTCAAAATCCATAGCGTGATCCGATTCGTGAGTTTTGTGATCCACCTCATTGTCCTGTCAAGTTGACATTTACATGGACCAAATGTAATAAAATCAGAACCATTCCCACCAAATTTTCAGTGCAATTAGATGTTTTAATCAGGTCCTTCTTGCTCCTTCAAAAAATGAGCTTGACTCAGACAAGCATTAAGCTGGTTATACTACTGTATATAAAATTCAAGCTGCCAGAGTGGCTAGTGGGAGTGACTGCTGAAATCCACACACATTGCTGGGTTGGCAGGTGTTAATGTCAAGCCCTGACGTAAGCTCTTAAAATCTGCATACATAAATATTAAATGATTAAACCCTGCCTTAGCAAAAAATATATTTAAAATACATCAATTTCACACTATAGTATAGTTCAAAAATATTTACTTAAACTTAATTTGGGGTACTACTTGTGCATAATGGACATATTTCTTAATATAAAGTCTAATATCTGTTTTAATTGTGATCTTTGAATATGCCTAATACCATTCTTTAATATATAAAGTGTATCTAAAGTATATTTGCAATCGTTCCACTTTAGCACAGTCGTATATATTAAGTATATCTTTAATTGGACTTCAGCACTTCTTCCACACAATTAAAGTGCGTTAAGTACAAAAGTAGTTGTTCCAATTTAACATACTTTGGGAAAGTACAATTGCAGTGCATTTTATAAGACAAGTATGTATTTGTATTTGTATTATAATTAGCATGAAACTTATTTCAAACACAGGGGGGGTTTAAATAGATTACATTAAAGAGATCTCCTTTGTATTTTTTTTGTTTTTCTAATGGGTTCCTTCAGTCTCCTCTGTTAAGTCAAGGTTGAAGGAAGGTTGCTTGAAAATCTCGATCAAAGCTCAATGCTGAACGTACACGTGTGAGTGTGTGTTTGGGTGAAGTTTCACACTTTTCCCACACTCTCTAGCATGATTTCTCATCTCCGTCTGTTTGCTCATTAATAAACTGACCTTGGAGAGTCAGTGTTAGACAGGCTGCTGGAGGATTTAAAGATTAGCCTGCCTCTTGCTTCAGTCCATCTTGTATGCTCCACCTTTATGGAAGTATGATATGTTTATTGGCCTGCCAGACACACAAGAGAGAGTCATATAAACCCCCACCAACAGCCTTTGTCTCCTTCCCTCTCCATCTCTCTCTCTTTTTGTCTTTCATCCATTATCTACCTCATCTCTCCCAACCCTTCATGCACTCTCTTTTATCCTGTGTCTTTTCCTTATTAATTCTCTCTGGCTTGTGCTTTTCTTTCTTTTCACTCTTATATGAACTGCAGATTTACAGCTGATAATCAAAATCACCATCTTGCCTGTTCATCTCTATTTCTGTCTTCATCTCTTTCTGTTTCACTTTCTCTGTCTGTAGCACACACACACACACACACACACACGCTCAGACTCTTTATGTAAAAAAACTAGATGTAACAGGAAGAAAATTAAAGGGGAAAACACACTACTGTGATTTTAGGGAATCAATGTATTATTGCAAGACAGTGAATCCAGTTATTTTATATTGATTTTTTTTCATTTTATTATTGAGAGAATCCTTTGCAAACATGATCCTTTGCAATCTCAAGAACAAAAAAAAGACTTATTACTAATAATTTGAAAATATATTGTCTGTGAGGAACATGACATTTTTAAAAACCTTATTACTGTACTTTAAAAAGTGGTACCCAGTGAATGTTGCCTTAGAGTAATTTGAACTGATTTGATCAATAAAAAGCCATTTTTATCTTATATGGAAAATAAAATCTATGTTAAGTGTGGGGGTAAAGGGATAGAAACGTAGTTTTTTTTAAATAGAGAATTTAGTCACCATCCAGGATGTAGGTTAGAGTAGTCAATATTTGAAGTGTATCAAAACCTTTCATCAAAGCTAACCTAAAACCAGAAAGTGTTCCTGTCTTTGGGGAACATTTTTAATCCACTCCAAATGTTGACTAATTTATATGTTCATATGGAACAGAACTGGAGAAGTTTAGCATCGCAACACTAGCTTACCAGTGGTTCCTCTGCAGTGAATGGGTGCCGTCAGGTTTAGAGACCAAACAGCTGATGAAAACATCACAACAACTAATTCGCACCGCAGTCCATCAATGCGTGTTTTGTAAAGTAAAAAGCTGCATTTTTGAAAGAAAGAAATCCATCAGGGTGTTCCATAATCAAATAGTAATCAGATTCTCAACATTTTACTCATCTACGAGCAGGATTTCCAAAGAAGTGCACTGATAAATCTTTTAGCAAGCACAAAAAAAGCTCTACACACTTATTAAAGAGGGTGAAATAGGTGAACGAGGTGAAAAGCATGTGATGTTTCTCTGATGAATAGCAGCTTAACTCAAAGGCTCTTTAGCATAATATTCAACAATAAATCAGCTCATAATAGATGAAAAAAGCCTTGCTGTGATGCTGTAGCTCTGGTGGCACATAGCGTGATATCATCTGTGTTTTTTAGTACAGATCCCTGACTCTGGCCAGGTAAGTCATGCTTTGATAAACAGCCCAACTCCGTTCTCAGCCTCCATCTATCTTAATGTTTTAGAAATCATCCAGCTGAGAAGCAGAACCACTTAATCTTAACAGGCCTTTAGGTGAAAGAGAGCCGAGCCAATGGTGTGTGAGCAATCTGGGCTGGAAGGTCACAGGATAGACGTGAAGATAGGCTCGCTAAGACTATTACATCAACATTGTTGAATGGTGTCATAAAATGGACATCAATTATCTGAAATTTACAGGCGGACAGGCTGAGTTGGCACAGGTATGTGGCGTCAGGAGGGGTTTTGTGATGGGGGCTGGAAGAAGAGCGGCAGAAGAACAGCGAAAGCGGCTAAAAGGTGAGAACAGCTCTGCTAATTCGTTAAGACATTCATTATCACCTGTGGCTACGCTGAAAGTGCCTGCTTTGATATCTGAGTCTCTCTCTTGCCATCACATACACTTTAAGATCTCTAAAAATAGGCTTAGTGACAAACTGGAAAGCACACCTAATTAAAACAGATTTGACTGTGGATGAAGCAAGACTGACCAGAGCAGCATTTGGAGCCATGCTGGACTTGGACAATGATAATTATTCATAGTCATTATGACTTTCACTATTTGCACGCACACACTCAAACATTTTGGGGTCAACAAGGCGGTATTTATTCACTCAAAAATACAGTCAAAGCAGTAGTGATGTGATGCATCAGATGATATTTATTTTATTTTTTAATTTTCAGTCGGCCTTAGTACACATTGTAACTACAGAAGAGTTTAAATTCAAAAGCGAGATATTAATGGTCTAGTCAGATTCGACAATCTATAAGATGCAGCTAAAAGAGCTACCACCAGGCTGGAGATCAGCTGAATGGATTTTAAAAATTGTAAAACACAACTGTTAAACTGAAGTTGGAAAATAGTGGAGTGTTCCTTTAATTGTTGGACTAGCCTACACTTAGAGCAAAAATTTAGGAGGCCTTTATTTATGACTGACAAGCCCATTATTTTAAAGATTCTTCTAAATCTTGTGCTACTTTTAGTTTTGTTTTGTGTATACGGACCCAGATATATTTATTTAATTGCTATTGCATAAAACTTGATTTTTGATGTGTAATTGATGGTAATAAATTGATCAGCCCAAAGCTGACATTAAATGTGCTGAATGTAGGATTGACACAGAGTGGTTGAACTAGGTATTGCAGTTTGTTTGCCAGTTTCAAAGACTAAAATTAAATATGTTCTGTTTTACGCCAAATGGCAACCTGGGATTACCAAAAAAAAACGTAGCATGTTTCTTAAATATCTGCAAACATATTATGGTAATGTAATGCTTTATTATGAGTCGAAATCCTACATAAAGCACCTTTAAACTATGGCACAGAAAATTATATTAGTACTAAAATGGAACTGAAGATGTCCAGAGGACAAAAATAGCTTCTTGGTGAAATAAACTATTTTCTGCCACTGGTTTGCACAGCTGAAGTGTGCTTGGTCCAGACACGGCTAGCGTTTGCATGGACGTGTGATTAGTTACTGTGGTCTCTTCTACATGAGTGCCCCCTTTAAAAAGCCTGCATGCTCTGCTGTTTACAGCAGTGCCTTAAGTATCCCTCACGGAGCTATTAGCAGAATCTGCAAGCCGAGCATAATGAGAGACTTTGTGGCATTTCTTATTATTATTTTATGATTGTTAATCTCGGCTCATCTTTGTTCCTCTGCAGCAGGCGTCTGTAATGTCCTCTCTTAGGACCGAGGTATTTCTGCTGGGCTGGTAGTAAATAATCTCCATGTGATTGTGCTGCGTGTTTATGGGCTATCAGAGACAGCTGGGCCAACTAAACTTAATCAGTTTATTAGTAGAGTGCTGAGGAAATGTGATATATGATGTCTAGGGTAATCAGAAGTCATCACGCTTCACTGCTTGGCCTCAAAATTCATAACGGTGCCAATTATTCCTCAGTTATTAATTATAAAACATATTTTCCTTTATTAGCGTTTCTATCGCCCATGTTGTAGATTTGGGAGAGGATGCGCGCAGGAACAAAGCCAGTTGCCGGTACCTCTGGTAGTATGCGAGAAGAGATAATTAGCTTCCCCCATCCTGCAAAGGGTTTTACACCTCTGTGGGGGTGCTTGAGCGAATTGGAAACTTGGATTGTGAATTCAAGAATCCTGGATTTGACTCAAAACATGCCGCTTTCAGTAAAAAAGGAAAACTCGGTTGTGTTTTACGAATTTTCTTTCCGCAAGTCACGACCTCGCATGATGTCATCATTTCAGATGTGTCACAATAGCTTTTCATCACGCTTATTTTTGCTTTGTGATGAGACTTCAGCGAGTTTGACTATATGTGCTTGAGGTCTTCTTCCGAGCCCATTTTCCTTTTGATCGTGTTTTCATTCCGGGTGAATTGCTGCAATTTCCCGGCTGATCTGACGGTGTGTTGGTGGCCCATGATCAGAAAGAGCAAGGGAGTTTCAGAATTTTGGGCTTGCCAGAGGAAAAGGAGAAATCCTCTTTGAAATTCCAAAACATAACCGCTTTCATTAGGAAGAGTGTCAAAACATTGTATAACAGCCAGAGTGAGTGCAACTCTGTTTAGAAAATGTTTATATTTTTGAACATCGGGATCGCTTGAAATCATACATGCATTGGTATACCTTGAAGATTTGGTTTCGGCTCGTGTAAAAGTTTTCTCCGCCTTTAAGATGTTGTAATGTGCTATTCTGTCAGACAGAAAGGTGATTCATTTCTAGTCCATTTAAGTTTCGGACGAGATTAAGAAAATGTCTACCCCAGCGTCTTTACTATAGCTTTAAAATGTGATTGCAGCTCGTTTGTTCAGAAATGGTGGTTTATAATATCATATTTAATATTTAAAAAACATTTTAAGCTGTAGTCTGTAAGTTTTGCCTCTTTGTCACCATCTGAAACCTGCAGTTAGTGTATAAACGTTATATGAAACATTTATCAAACTCTTTATATAATTTTATGCAGAAGGTTATAACACGATAATTACCGTCTATCCCTACTTCAAAGGAAATTGTTCTTTTAACCTCAAAAAGCAGTTTAATGTGTTTAGAACTTGTACTATTTTAAATACAAATCATTTGTATGTACAGTAATACTAGGTGCTGTAAGAAAAGGCTACAAATGATCCGCCATCTGAAGCGTCCACGTACGGGACATGATCTACTAGTCGAGACTCCTTCTCTATGCCTACAGACATGATATAATAATGCAAAGATGAAGGGGGGCAAATTCACATTTCCCTCAGAAACTATTTCCCTATGTTCATAAAGGACCATCAAAATAAAGCGTTACCTAGTATTCAAACGCCCCCATATGCAGTAGGTAGTATTTAAATTTTTTTTCCCCAAACTATTTTAATGAATACAAATTGGGAGAATTTATTAAATGAAATATTAAACATAAAATTAGGACATATTAAATGAAACCAGAAATTTGAGTAAGTAGGGTTTTGTCTGAAACCTCCACCCGGTTGTAGAACACTGCTCTGAATGATAGCTTGTATTAGTCAATCTTTCTGTAGATTAGATGGTAGTTTAACTAGTTAAACCTTTGAGTGGCTTTCCCAGCGCTGCTCATTAGTACATCACAATTATCACTTTGTCTTAGTATCTTATCTGAACTTAACGAGCAAGGGAAGGGTACAGGACCCCTGAGTGATCTGGATCTAATGAGTCGAGAGGTCTTGTGTTATCCAGAGGGGTTTATTTGATAATGACCATCTGACTGTGCATTATCCTTCTTATTAATTATTCTTTAATGTGACAGAAAAAGAGACCGCACGTGTCCAGGAGCACTTAATCTCCACAGCGTCTGCTATGTTTGTTCTGCAGTAATGACTGTGGCTACTTACTAAATATATCGATGTATATGAAATAGTTGATTTTGACAATATTTTCTTAGTTTACACAGAAAGTCTGTAAACTGGTTTCCCAGCTGAAAGGTCAGCTGCTCCAGACAACAGTCATTATTCTGCAATACTTCACCGAATGCCACAATTGACCAGTCACAATCAGGTATTTTGTGTAAGGAAACTCTTTTTCCTGTAAATTCATCAGTGTTGAGTTAGCATCTCCTCTTCGAGTGTGTTGAGGATAGTATTGTGCGGCTTTGAAAGCGAGCTGTATGAGGTGTGTTTTAACCAGGTAGGCCTGCGGTTCATTAAAAGCTGTGCGTTTCTGCGCTCTGACAGTGTGTCAGCCGAGACGACAGCAGCTGCTGCACAACATCACCTGTGATGATGTGCCTCTAATCAAAGGCTTCCTCTTTGGAGGTGAGCCGTCTTAGATCTCACACCCTTAAAATCAGGACAGAGATCTTTATGAATATATAGCAGAGGCACTTGTGCAAACACTGAAATTATGCTCAAAGATATTGTGCCCATGCAGAAATATTATCTGCCCTTCCTGAAAAGTCCAGTTTAATTTCCACGGAGGCTTAAGCTGGCTTTAAAAAAATAATTGTTCTGGTGTTTTCTTATTATTCTATAATGTCTGCTTTTCTGTTTTCTGTCATTTTCTGTCATCTCTCTATTCTTGAGTTATTAGTTTTATTCAGGTAAATACAGTGAACAGCTGTAGTGCCAACCTGACTAACATGCTCTCACTGTCTCTGTCTCTTTTTCCGTTCTTCTGCTTCAGATAGGTACTTATAGCAGTTCGCTTTTCCACTGAGTGACACACACCTGAGATTTCAGCTGTGATTGTGTGAATGTTGTTACCGATTTGACTATCCAGATGACAAAATCTGAGGCTGAAACGTGTTCAAGTGTGCTTTGTGACGTTTCCTAGAGGTTTGCATCTCATTAAACGATGTGTGTGTGCACTCACACACATTGAGCTCCAAGGGTTTGTCACCTGAGGTGTAGCCAATTAAACTTAAAAATACATAGTCTATTAAAAATCTCTTTTAACAACTACCAGACAAGCATTAAACAACTGTTCGGCAATTTCGTTCAGTTTCAGGGTTCTGGGTTCGACTCGCACAAATTATTGTTCAGTTTGTTGATAAGGAAGATGGTTGCATTGGAAGATTTAACGAAATATCAAACCTTTCAAGAATGATTTCAAAATGGTTTAATATAGACTTATAGGCTTAAATGTGCTGAACCTTTATTAACAGAGTTTAAAATTGGGTCATTTGCCAAAACAACATTGCTGTTTGCCATTTTTATACATTTTAATTATTTAATTGCATACATTTTGCATTCATAATGTGTAGATGCTCCATTCATTCTGATTGATGATTATCATGCGGTTGAAATGTGTACGTCCTCTGTTTAATAGCTGTGACAACAGATTTTGAAGTACGTATTAGTTGTGCGAGATCTCTATTTCTGTCTATTGTAAAGCAGGTTATTACTAAGAAGAACAGTGTGCGTGTTTCCAGGGAAATAATAGGTTTTCCAATATTAAGTCATTTTTGTTCATTTCTGTTGAAACACTGACTGTCGAAACTTGAAGCTCTGTTTTTTGAAGTGGGACTGTTTTTTCTCAGTGAAAGACAGAGTAGTGTTCTGAACAAGTTTTTTGAAGCAGTCATTTTGTTTAGTGACGCTACAGTGGCACAGAAATTACATACCAGGGATATTAATGGCTGGTTCAGACAGCCTAAGCATAACAGCAGAAAAAGAAAGTGGATTTTTGAGCATGCTATTTTATATTTGGTTTCTCAAAATAACCTTACATGGACATGCAACACTGTTCTTGTAATATAATAATCCATCTCACAAAATAATGTTCTGCATCAGATACAGATTTAGCCATATCCTCTTCAGAAAATTTGCAAAAGGACTTGGAAGCCTTTTTTGGATGTCATAGTTGAGTAAAATTGACATTAAAGATCGGGGACCACGACTTTTCCGGCACCCAACAGAAATAGCCAAAATCTTCCAGAGGTACTTTGCAGAGAAGAGATTTTAAAAAATGCTTCATAGGTTGTTTGATCTGGTGTCTGATTTTGGCTCAGCACTTATGTTGGCTCATGACTGTTGCTCGAGATTTGCTCTCTCGGTGTAAATATTTGCGGGAACAAGTGCACTCAACTCTCTGTCTCTCGCTCGCTCTCTCTCTCTCTCTCTCTCTCTCTCCCTCACACACACACACTCACATTTTGAGCCTGCAAACAGTGAGAGGTGAGGTCAGAATGACACACGCACCTGACAACACTCCAACGTCTGTCATCTCACCTCAACTGCATCTCTTCTTCATGTTGACACGCTTACTGCTCTATTTTACTCTTATGTATTGTAAGCATAACACCACACAACTGAGCATATAAGTGCTTTAAAAACACGCACAGTGGAAAACATCAGTAAAAGTGCCATATTATGTGACGAGAGAATGTTAGATCATTGCAGATCTCATTCATTGCGTGTTTTATTATGGACACCAGTGTAATGCATTATGATGAATTAACACTATAACAAGTTACAGAAATGGTGGATTACGTAATGCATTCCAACAGTAATGCTAAAATTTATATTTGAAGACGGTAGGCATCCCCATAGCTTTCACAGTACAGTAAAGGCCTATCAACATGACATATGCTGCAATACGACCGTTCTGTACAGCAAGACCCATCTTGAAATGGATGTACGTGTGTGTAAATCCAGCATTTCAGCGCCATTTGACTCCACGCGAATATATTCAGGGAGCGTTAGGCTAAGGTGGCCTGCTGTTTTTCATGAAAATAAATGAGGCGTGAGGAGGTATGCTAAGGATTGCCGTGGTCTGTGATCATACAAGGCCTATCAGCCAGTCAGATTCAAGTATTTCTCCAAAGCTAGTTATAATGCTTGATAATTCACCGGCCACATATTTAAACACAGACCCTTAATCTGCTCTCTTAAAGTAAACGAAACAGTGCTGTGATCAACCGAGCTGCTCTTTAACAGGCAGAAAATGGGACTCCCACTTTGTCCCCCACCCGAGCGCTCTTGGCTATTGTGCGGCTGTCAGCGCTAAGCTCCGCTGCCAAGGAAGACACGGCATCGGAGCGGCACACAACCATACAAGCACCTCTTCTGTGGCTACAGAAATAGAGAAAGAAGAGAGAAGCCAAAGGAGAGACGGGGAGGCTTGTGCGTGCAGCGCTGTGTGTGTGTGTGTGTGTGTGTGTGTGTGAAGAGAAAATTAAAGCCGGAGAAAGAGGAGCAGTGTGCTAAAGAACTACTTTGAAACTACCTCACCAAGCCACAAGTTAATTACAATTTAAAGTACATTTTGGAGTCAAAAACTCTTTAAAGAGGGGGGAAAATAGTTAACTGCTTTGATTTGCTTTAATGTAGTATTCTCCTAAAAGGTCTACAGGGAATCTAATCGGAGAATCACGTTCTAAATCTTGTCATTAATGAATTACCAATCATTGGTAAGTGATTCTAGCATGCATCCATTTTATATATGGACACGTGTGTTTAACTTTTATTTACACTAGCAGCCAAATGTTTGGAATAATTAGTAAGCAAGTAATTATTTATTTTATAAAAATACAGTAAAATAGTAACATTTTGGAATCCTATTAAAATTCAACGGCAGCAGTTTTTAACATTGATAATCTTTAGAACCATTATTAATAGAGCACCTGTAATAATTAAGCCGCAAATAAACATTAGAATCATTTCTGAAGGATCATGTGACATGTGAAAATTCAGCTAATTAGCCATTTTAAATTGTAATAATATCTTTAAATATTCTATATTTTACAATTTTTTTAAATCAAATAAATGCAGCCTTGTTGAGCATGAAAGACTTTACTAAAATATAACTAAACTATTTTATAACTAAAATATAAAAGATTTCAATACCATGTCCTGATTTTATGCTGGCATACCTGTGTTATATCAATATTGAACGTTTCCGCATAAAGACTACATGTTTTTCTTGTAGACTTTGTACATGTACACCTATGAATGCTAATAAGATCAGTGTTCATTTACATCTAAATGAAGAGACTCACCAGAATGAATTAGGTGCTCCAAAACTACATGAAAGTGAGGACCATTCAGAAACGTGTTTGATTATTCTTTCAGCTCGCTCGGAGTGCTGACATTAAAAAAAACAGCAGTGTAGTGTTTGGTCACGCAACACTGCAAGTCTCCAGGAAAAGCATGACGTGTGTTTAACTTACGTTAGTAGTGTCGCTACTTTTGGTTAGTTCGCAGCGCTGTGCGGGAGGCGGTTTTTGCTTCATCCATTAAGTTTAGTTTGTTAATATGAGGATTGGAAAGTGAGAAACTGTGAGTCAAGAGACAGCACCGCCTGTCCCACTAACAGTGGCATAATTCACGAACCAACTAAAAATCCGCACATGAAAGGAGATTATGAGACTCATTTAGTTCCACATCAGCGCAGAATATCTTCATTAGAGTTTCTGGTCTTTATAGTGAAAAACTATCAACAAAGTCAGGGTTTTCCAAAAAAATGGCACATTCGTTATAAGTACTTCGACAAAGACATAAATCCTACGCGTTTTTTTTTCCTTCAAGTTACCTTCGTAGTCTTAATTATACTGCGCTTGCTGCCATCCCCGCGGGCGATCTTTGACGTGGGAGAGCTCGAAGTTAGCAGTAACATTCATCATTTTTGCTTTTCATGCCAGTCGAATGGTTGACTAAGCTTAAACATATATTTGGCTTCCTCTCTCATGTTCCCATACTCAGGCCTCCAGTGCTGCCTTGCGCTTCTTCTGTGTGTCGGTCTCTCCTGGTTTGCCCGTACCTCCCAGGATCGTCTTCAAGCTCTCCGTGGTTCTGCTGTGAAGACTTGCTGGTCTGTGCATGGGATCTTCCCAAAACCAGCAATCACACACACACACACATTTATCTTCGATTAGTGGATCACTTGTTTTTACGTCATGTTCTCTGCACATTTTTTGGGAGGATAATAAGGGCTAGAAATAGTTAGGCGATATTAGTCCTCAGGATTTTATGGAAGCCCATTTCTGTCACATAAACTGTAAAGAAAAGAATATATAGGACATAACCAGATGTTTTTTAGATAACGTATCCGGTTGGGTTACGGTAGGTGTAGGGAGGGTTTATTGTTCCAAAAAGGTGGCATGCATTTTAATAATTTGAATTACAATTATAATTTAGACTCAATGCATTATTATCGTGTGCTGTTTTATAATGTGCTACAATGCTGAGGTGCAGATAATTGCTACTATTTGCAGTAAGTAGCATAAATATCAGAAAATTCCACCTAAATAGAATCTCTAGATATTTACTCTTAGGGTAAATAGCGTCCATTGCTATTTGCATTGTGTAAATAGCATCTATCGCTAAGAAAATGTGCTATTTACACTCAGTGCATTAATATATTCTGTAGCCAACCGACCAGGGGTGTAGATTTGGCTGTTTTGTAGAAATGTACAGGCATTTTAAAATTCGTGCCTAGCAAGTTTTTGTTGCCATGACAGAAAAACTGGCTGTACAATGTTAGTTTTTATTAATGACTGCTATATCCTTGTAGCAACACTCAGAGTGCAATGTGTACTTGCATTGTGCTTCAAAACACAGCAACACATCAACAAAAACGTGCATAGCTAGAAGCGTCTGCATTCATACTTGCCTTAGTATTGATAACGGCGCAGAAGATATTTCTGGCGTGAAAACCACGCTTGTGATACTGTTGCAGAAGACGGAATGTTTTTTATATAAATGACCATTTATACTTGGAATATTTAACACCGTACTGAAATAAGAGCTCAACTAATGTGACTGAAGTTTTAAAAATGTACAAATCAAATAAATAAAAAAATGTAAACTCTACAAAGAGACATAAAAGCCAGTGAAACGGAGCACAAAATGTAGATTAATTCCGCCCTGTACGAGTTCATAAACATCAAGCTCAAGGAGAAATTACAGGCTTTTGAGTGACGGGTAAATATTAGCAATCAAAATGTGTCAGGTGCTGGCGTTGATTGTGTGTTAACTCCTCCCTTCTCGGAGGTGTTTCCCCTCCGAGTGACCCCGCTGGAGCTCCATCTGTTGTAGCTCTTTGTGTTGTTCCCTGTAGAACAGAGTGGAGAAGAAGTTTATCGCTTCAGATTCTGCCAGCAGGAGGCTTTGTTTGGAAACGGCTTTGATTCTTCATCTTGCTCTCCGAATAAAAGCTCCAGCACACACACAAATGTCTTGAGGAGAAAACTTTGGACTGGCACGCGTCCTTCCGTTTTGTCTAGAAAGCGAATGTGTGTCTTTAGAGAGTGTGGAAGGTTTGTACGGGTCACCTCTACAAACAAATTCTGAATTACAAATTTTCTTGCAATCCCTCTGTTTCCTTTTGAGACCGGGTTACTGAGAAAACGATATATGATATCAGTCATGTGTGGCAAATGTTTCCACAGTTTTCTGGGTTATCTGATTCGGTGGCCCCAGTCGAAACGGTAGTGAACTCCTACACAATTGCATCAAAGCGTATAGGGAAGATGTTTTATTAACTGTATTGTGAAATCAACAGTCTTAACAAGAGTATAACACTCCTTGAGATCTTTTTGTGTTCCACGGAAGAAAAATGGCATACAGAATTATGACCAAACTTTCATTTTTGGGTGGATTTTCCCTTTAATGCTACACTATTAATTACACTTGAGGAGCCAAAAATGTGCATTTATGTATATAGAGAAGATATATATATATATATATATATATATATATATATATATATATATATATATATATATATATATATATATATAAATTTTTTTATTGATTCCCAGTTGTATTATTTTAAATGTAAGTTAGAGATTTTAGCGACCTCCGGTTTCACGTTTAGCAAAATACAATTTGAAATTTTTCCATTTTGTAATACATTTTTATTGCAACTTCTTATAACATAGCAGTTTGCGTTAAAGTTTTGTATCTAATATGACATTGCACAATATTTCCCATGCATATCCCAAAAGATTTTGTTTGTTTTAAGGTTTAATGAAGATTTTCACTCCCAGATTTTCTCAAGCTTTTGGACCCCCCTGTAGGATTTGTAGATGCTGACTGTTCTTACGAGCAGCTTGTTTTATTTCTTTGACACATCTCAAGATATACATGTGATCCAAGCCGATGCAAAATAAGAATTAATATTAAAGCCTGTGACACTTAGTGACACCAAAGCATATTTCTGAATAAGAAGTGACAGGTGTATAAAAGAGAGTTTCATTAAAATGTCATATTTTCTAGAATGCTAATTGTCTCTGTGGTACTTTATCATATTTTATTTTAGAAATGTAACTATGCATGACCTTGAAAAGATTCGGCTAGTTTAGATCCTACTCTGAATGTTTCGTTTAGTGTCTAAAGAGCAAATGCTGATATTTATAGATGCAAATTTGTCTCTGTGCCGGTCTTAATTATACCATTTTACACAATTTTTATCCATTTCGCACGTTTTTATTCCTGAATGTGACCCTGGACAAAAAATAAAGTCGTGGACTGCACAGGTTTATTTGTAGCAATATCCAACAATACATTGTATGTCAAAGTATCAGTTTATCATGTTAAGTTCATAAGGTCTCTCTAGAGTTGGTAAAAACTGCTTGATAGCAGTCTTTGGAAAATATTGCTTGTAAAATGGCTGCTTTATTCTTTTAGCCACAGGAGCTGGAATTTTGTTTCTAATTTTTAGCGGGATGTTTTCATTCACTTAAAGCTAATATTTTTTTTCTGAAGTTTTCTATTGCTTTACAACTGCCTATTTTCTTTGCTCTGTAATCATTTCCAATTTTTCTCCTGTTGTTCAGGTAACCGCAGGAAACACTTTTTCCCCCAGCCTGAAAATAGATTTTCCTTCTTTGTAAATAAAGTTCATTTTTCTGTATTATAGTTATTGGCATTGGCAAACGCATGTGGCATGTTTTGATCCTTGAACTCTCTATTATTTTGGGGGTTGGTAAGATTTTTTTTTTTTTTAAGCGAAATTTCATGCTCACCAAGAGGGCATGCGTTTGGTTAAAAGTGCAGTAAAATACTAATATTGTGAATACTAATATTTTCTTTTTTAATATATCATAAGGCATCATCATTTCTCCAGTGGTTAGTGTCACATTATACTTCATAAATACCTCTAATATGTTGATTTGGTGCTCAAGAAACATTTCTGATTATTTTCTACCTTGAATATTCTACTTATAATATTTTTTGTGGAAACAGTGGTACAGAAAATAATTTATCATCATCTTTATTTTGATCATGTCATTGCTTGAATGAAAGTTTATCACCGTCGTCATCAAAATCTTTAAAAAAAGAAAGACATTTTTAAATGATTGTGTACATGTAATAATTTATCATTATTTTTCGTGATTGTCCTCTAGCGTTGTGGCAGCGGAGAGAGAGCCAAATGCATGTTGGGAAGGAGATGGAATCATCTGGAGATGTCAGGCTTGGCTTCCTGCACAGAGGCAGCGTGTATGTCTTTGCCAGACTGGAGAATAAAGTCTTTGATCACTGCGTTGGGCAAAGCTTTACTGCCCCCTCTGCCAATTAGCAGGGCACTGCCCCAACTGCCTCAACTGCCTCATGCCAATCAGCTCTGCCAGTTTGGATGATTACAAGTCGGTGTGCCTCCACCCAGGTCAGAGAGGGCACGGGGACGTCACAGACTGTGGTTCTGTGGAAAAAAATAAGGAGTGGGTCTCCTTTTTGCTCTCTTTGTTTTATTTTCAGGGTCTGTCCCAGCACTGCTGCAGCTTTTGTCAGCCCTCATTCAGGGACCGGCTAGAAAAACATAACCACTATGTTAAGACTGTAGGTCATTCCAATTAGACCAGTGTACTTTTTTATCTGAACTATACTAGTCAGATTGGAATATTGAAGTTTTTGAAGCATCTTATGTACACCATGCATTTATATGATGGAAAATACAGTAAATATTGTGAAATATGTTTACATTAATATTAAATAGTTTTCTATTCAAATACTATATTTTAAAATTCATTTATTTCTGTAATAGCAAGGTTGCATATTAAAGACTGAAGTAATGCTAAAAAAAATTGCTTTGCCATTTCAGGAAACATTTTTTGCAATAGAAAACCGTAATATTCACTTCTGATACAATTTCATACTGTAATAATATTAGTTTTTTTACTGTATTTTTGATCCAATAGATAGAGACTTGGTGAGCACGAGATACTTCCTTTAAAAACATGTTTTTTTTTTGTGTGTGAAAGGTAAGAAGTTTGGTTTTGGGAGTCCCGAACAAGTTGGTATGCATGCAAGGTCAAAAAAAACGAAAAAAAAAACCACTTTCATTTTCTTACAATTTTAATTTAGTTTTACCTTAGGTTCAATAAAAAAGATCAGGTGGGCGGGCGATATGCTAATGTTTCAACACGAAACTGCTTGGTACTTTTAAAAACGACTCATTTCAATGATTCGATTCTTTCTTTTGAGACAGTAGCTTTATACATGGTGCACTTTCAGATTTAAAGCTTTGCAGGAGTTTGCCATCCACTTACACACAACATGAAAGGTCATTTTCAAAAATCCATAATAGGGGCACTTAAATCATTTTAATCTAGTGCTATCCAACTTGATAAATTGCATCCAAAATCCAAAGTTTTGGTTTACATAATATACGTGTGTATATTAGGTATACATAATTAATGCACACGCATACAGAATTTACTTTTGAAAATATCTAAATTTATTGACATCTATAGATTTTTATATATTTTTCTTAAAAATATAAATGCATGTGGTGCTGCCAGTATGCATACACTCATAGAAAATTATGTGTTTGAATTTTAAAGACGTGATGTCTGGTGTGTGACCGTGAAAGCAATTAGATGACTAACTTTTAAGACCAGCCTAAGCAGGATACGCAGCTGGCAACAGACTTCTTTTGTAGAATTTGTACAAGGCCATGCGGTCCAGCCCTGGCAGCGTTCGGGTCTAGAGAGGATGTGCGTATCTTTCACGATAGATGCTTCCACTGACTGTTTCAGCGAGGCATGTTGACATTTCTGGAGCATTTTAGAGATGTTATGTTTAAGCGTTACCCATGGGTGTATTCCTGGTAAGAGACAGGCATTAGGAACGGTTTGGGAATGTAAATCTGTCATAATAGCTTGGCATGCATATTTAAAAGCCTGTTGTGTTTTGAGGGGTATAAAACAGCTGTGGAGAGACACTCTCTATGTATGTGTGTGCGTGCGTGTGCTGGCAGATTCTTAGGATTTTATACAGGGGGAAAAAAATTAAAATGGTGGCCTGTCACTGGCAATGAAAGATTTTAGCATTGATGGAAACCGACAAACTTGTACACACACACACACACACACACACACACACAACGCTTATATTTAGAAGGAATTGCACAGAAGCTACTCAATCTGTTTTCTATGGCTCAACCTAAACATCTGTCATTTAAAAACAACTCTTAGGCAAATGTGTAGATTCTTTAGTGGGAGATTTCATTTAGTCAGAGTATGAAAACAAGCCCCATTAGGCACTATAAAAATTATGACATCAGACTTTTGAAGAGTAATTCAAAACATTGATTTATGGTTGGCAGTGACTACTTACTCGTCATCCCACCCACCTTCTTTCTTTCCTTTTTTCCTCTATAACGGTACATGGTTTACGTCAAGTCTGTTGCACTATTCAGCATGTTTGCTCTAGTATTGGTTACTTTATTTAAAAAATTCACTTCT
Organism: Puntigrus tetrazona; assembly: GCF_018831695.1. Classification (NCBI taxonomy): domain Eukaryota; kingdom Metazoa; phylum Chordata; class Actinopteri; order Cypriniformes; family Cyprinidae; genus Puntigrus; species Puntigrus tetrazona. The sequence goes on along the minus strand of NC_056703.1, from coordinate 5,140,756 downwards.
TACTTTGTAGTTTTGTCAACTACATGTCAACTAATTGTCATTAATTTGTCTACCAACTCTCACTGTAGACTGTTAGGGTAGGTTTAGGGTTTCAAAGTTACTTACTGTTAGTAGAATGTCTAAAGTGGACTACTGAAATAAAGTGTTACCCTGGTATCTCCTAGCCTTCCTTCTTTCTTTCGTGTCTAAAACTGATGCTTTTAGACACAACATGGCAAGTTGGATGTCAATACGATGTGACAACATCATCAGTGACAGCTGTGTCACAAGTCCAATAGTCATGTGGCATGTATTTAGTTTTTCTTTTTTTAGTGCTTAAAAGCAGCATAACTGCTTTTAAGATTGACAAGCAATTTTGTTAATTGACAAGCAATAAGATTTTTAATACAAAAGACAGACCTATATATTTTCCTTGGAAGAAAGAAAGTCATATGGGGTGGGAATGACATGAGGGTGACAAATGATGACAGAATTTTCATTTTTGTGTGAACTATCAGCTTAAGATCCTATTTCCATGGTGCTTCCCCTTGATCTTTACTCTGGTATTCCACTATGATTTGTATCCCATCTGACTGTTGCTTTCATTTCATCCTTCTCTCAGCACGGGTATTTCCCATCCCCTCCACTATCTCAGTACAATTTGTAACAAGCCAGTGAAAACACTGATGGGAAATCCTCTAAGTGAGTTTGAAACTAACATAAACAAGTTTGCCACAGCGCTAATAAAAATGAAAGCTTTGGCCATTCTGTTTTTAAACTGTTCTGACAGGAACATAGCATGCATTAAATAGTTAGTTAGATATTTAGATCTTTTTCCTTTAACTGTGGCGAGCTGCTGCTCCGCTGCGTTTGTCAATAACGCTTCTTTCATCCAGGCCATCAAAACTCTCTCTTTTCATGCTGCAAAAGCAAGCTCTTTTATGTAAACTCTCTAACTGCCGGGTAGATTGATCAAAACCACTTTGACGCTCTTAAATCTGTGATTAGGCTTGTCGAAAAGTTCCCTGCAATATTAATTTATCACGGTAGACTTGAATTGTTTCCTCTAATTTGTTGTTTTCTCAGGCAAATAGTCTACTCTTTTAACCACAGAGTCTACCGGGGAAACAAATAGGAACAAACATGCTGCAGAGACTATTAACGATTGCTTTACTAGATCAGACCCACGTGGTCTACAGTCTGGGCTAAGTACCAGAAACTAAAAAAAAAAAACATTTTATAATATTTAACAATCCTCTATTGTTTTGACAGAGTAGATATCGATAAATATATGTTCATGCTGACACATGATGTTGTGTATATATATATATACACGTTAAGTCTTTCTCAATAGAAATGGTAAAATGCTTATAAAGTGAGCTGTTTATGTGTTCAAAGCACAGCGAGCGTCAAACACAGCTCATTCACATCGAGACGAGCAGAACACGCAGGATTCATATGTGAATAGTCTATTTGCGGCTTGATATTCACCGTATCTCATTTTACATTTAGTCATTTAGCAGAAGCTTTTATCCAAAGAGACTTACAAATGAGGACAATGGAAGCAATCAAAATCAACAAAAGAACAACGATATGCAAGAGCTATGACAAGTCTCGGCTTAATGCAGTACACATAGAAAGGTTTTTTATTATTGTATTTCTATAATAAATAAAAGGAAAACGGATATAGAGCAAGCTAGTGTTAGAAGCCTTTTTTTTGCTTTTGTTAATTGTATAATAAAAATAAAACAAATAGATAAATAGAAAAAGATTAGAGAAGTTAGTTTAGATTAGCGTTAGTGGGATCATTTTGACACAAGTGTTCTACTTTTGATTAATTCCTCCAAAATTTGTCAAATTCGATGATATTCTGTGTTGTACAGTAAATTCAATTTCCTTCTTTCCTTAATTCTGTCCATATTTTTCTCATCGTGGAAATCATAAGGCTCTGATTATGGTAGTCGGTGGGGAATAGCAACTGTTTGGTTTCTTATTTTCTTGAAAAAATCTTTCATGTTCAGGAGAAGAAATAACGTTTTCCCGAAAGAACCAATGACACTATGATCGTTTTCATTTTTGGGTAGACCGTCCCTTTAAGTAACTTAATTTTCCGTCCTGATTGTGTAAACTAGTTACAGACTCTATATTAAAAAAGAGCAAGACGATTTCTTTCAGTTGTATATTTGGAGCCTGTGAAATGGTACTCGTAGCAGAATGTGTTTTCCTCCTGGTATGTGTCCTTATCAGCCAGTATCTGAAATGACCTCATGTACCCACAAACATACATAGACACATCCAGGTCTGTTTTTGAGAACGCCCCGAGGGAGGCAGCGTCTTTAATTTGAGCTGTGGAGGCAGGTGGAGGAGATAATGTCTGTGGGAGGAGAGAAACTCCAGCATGCACGGTTTCTTCTCCAAATAGCTGCCAGGGGAAGGAACGGATTCTTTGACGTAATGGATAAACTCATCTACCAGCCAGAGGACACTGTGTCGTATCCTCATGAAGACTGGGTTATTCGCATCTCTGCGCTAGTTACTGATTAGCACTGATGCTACACGCCACTTAGCGTTAGCTGTAGCATTTCTCTTCCGATGAGGGGGAAAAACCCAGCAGGAGAGAAGCATAGTGTTATAGCAAATCCGTTTTAAGTGTCACAATAAGCACGACTGCAAGTCACTTTTGTGACTGTCACACTGCGTTGTGAGTAAAAGTTGTACTTCTGTCAAACCAAAAATCCTAATACCTGAAGAAAGCTGCTTTTGAGAACCCTCCAAAACATAAAGCATCTGCTGTGCTAGAATCAAATTTACATTTAGAATAATATACAATAACATATAAAGGAAATAAAATATACAGTGTTTCAGAATGTATATTTTTAGAAAATCATACAGTCACGGCCAGAAATATTGGTAAATATGACCAAAGAAGGCTATGAAAATTGATCTGCGTTGTTAATCCTTTTGACCTTTTTTTTTTATGTTGTTCAGGTCAGAGGACTTGAATGACCATAGCAGAAACTTGGTTTTGTGCTCAGGTTTGTGTTTGGATTATTGTACGTCTGGAAGATTCAAACATGGCCCATTATAAGATAACAGACAGAGTCAGTCACTTGTTGATTTTTTTTTTTTTTTATCTGTTGGTAGTCTGTTGAAGCCTCTTACATAGATTCAGGCGCCCAACGTTACAACAAAATGATATTTGATGTTCGTTGTGTCATCGAATCTGTGCTGTTTTGAATTGGCCGCCTCCAGTTTTTCCTTTATTTTGCCGTGAACCCCAAAGTTGGTCAGATCTTTCATAAGCTGATAGAGCTAAAGCAAAAAGACAAAAATCACTTTTAGATGGAGACTCTCAGGGATAAGGGGCTTATAGCGAGAGGGAATCTATCAGCATTTAGTTGAATGAGGGGTCTTTTGCTAACCCATGTCTTTTGTTTAAGAGGAGCCAAACTTGGAATATATAAGTTGTTGTTAAAGAATGCTTTTCATGCTTCCTAGAACTTTCTTTTGATTTGTGTCTACACTTTTATAAACAAAAAAATCTGTAAAAGTTACGCCCTCATATTATTTTATTAGCTGCAGGAGTCATTTCCAACATCAAATTGAGATGCCCAAGGTCTATATTTAAAATCAAATTCAAAATGGCTTCATGCTGATCAGCAGTGCTAGAACTCCTTTACGTCTGATTAATATAAATAACCCTTTTCTTTATTTCTTGCGCATAGACCAAGTCCAATTGTCATTTCATTTGATTCAGCTAATTGTATGTTCACTTCCCACATAACAAGAGTTTTAAAAGGTGAGCGATAACAGTAATGTATATTTAGGATCTTAACACATTAATTATCTATTATTTAAATATATACCTGTGAATTCAGAAACGCCTTCAAAGGGTTTTTTCACCTCATTCTGTTTGATTTTACTGTGGACTTGTATATATTTTGAATTGTAAAACAGTAGGAACAGGATGCATATCTTATCCAATATAAATGAACTTTATTACTACACGAGGCAGTGGAGGACAGGGCGCTGTAGTAAAGCCTACATTATGCTATCATTGTCAAGTCTCTCAGCTTTGCGCAAGGAAGGTGACAATACCTCTCAGTGTTGTTTCTGAACTATCTGGACCTGAGGCAAAAACTAAAAATAGGCACTGTAATCCAATATAGTGTGTGAAAAAATAACAAAAAAATGATATTTTCCCAGTGAGAAGGCGTATTAGACTAGTCCACTCAGTCATGCACAATAAAAGATAAAATAAAAATATTTTGTGTATATGATATTCATGTGGTTATTTAAGAAGCAGTTTTTAATATCAATATCAAATATTGAGTATATTGGTACCACACTGTATGTATGTGTATACATGTTTCTTATTTGTATGCATATAATATAATTTGTGTGTGAGTGTACAGCAAAAGCAATGGAGTGAACTTAAATACTTAAATAATTTAATGATTCCCATAACTGTTTTAGTTGTGGCGGCCCACCTCAATATTAAAACTGACCGCCACACATAGGTTGTCCAATAGGCTTTGACTTCGTTGAATAAATGTTTCGAAATCATTCGAAATTCCCCTGCATCTCCGAAGGAAACCGACTCATTCATTTCATCGCATCTTGCCTGTAATTGGCTGAAAAAAGCAGCGTTTGTGAGTGGAGCGCTGCTTTGTGGACAGCCGTTACTGAGAAGAACCGAAAGCGCAAACTAGATTTCCTACAAACACGTTGTTTTTTGCTTTACAAAGGGTTGATTGACTGGAGGTGTGAGGATTTTTTTGGTGGATTGTTGTGATGTTTTTATCAGACTCTCATTCAGCCGTTCACTCCAGAGGATTGGTGAGCAAGTGATTCCATGCTAGATTTCTTTTGGTGACAATCCAAATCATCTACTAGTCCCAGATGAGCATACGGTTCCTTTCCTGTTCCTTTGAAATATTATTTATTTTAAATTTAAATTTCAAACTACGAGCAGTGCAGAGCTGCTTAGGTTATTTAAGACTTAAGTACTAGTGAACCAAGCCGCCAGGGAAATTATTCATCCACGGTTTCCGTCGCCGCGTCGTCCACACTTTCTCCTTCAGTAGGGTCCGGTCGCGGAGATAAGTCATAAATTGATTTAATGACTGGACCCTTGGCATCTCTGTAAGTGCTGTTCAACGAGAGGCAAATGTTTTCTGTCCAGTTAGTGCCTCGGCGCTCCGGGGCCGGTGTATCTCTGGGTTTGTTCATGCGGTGCATGTTCAGCCGCCGCGCTGCAGTGCTCTCCCATAATAGCCTGGAACAAATAGATACACACTGTTTGTGTTTGTTTTTCCGGAGTCAGGGAAGCGCTTTGTCATAAACCCCCACCTACCGACATCATTAGAATAACACAAAGTGACAAACTGAATACTTCCTTTCCGTTCTTCTTCATTTCTCTCTCAGGCCGCCTCGCTCTCTATAGCAGGTCTCTCAAATTTAAATCCCTTGTTTTCCAAACAGCCGTGTTATTGCTTATCCCCAACTTCTTGTCGCTGATTGCCCTCAAGATTCACAAAAATCCAATTTAAGGCTTGTCTTTACCCGTGCTCCCAGCCTCCCTGTTGTGAGACTCAAGACAGTGGTGTCACTGCTGTAATTAAACGCTGAATCGCTGATCCGTTGATGTTAGCATGAGACAGCGGGTGGAGTGGTCGCTTCAGTAATGGCCCCATTAGAATTTCAGAAATCCCCTTATCGCCACTGAGATGCCGGGAGCTCTGTCACTTCCCCTCTGCCGCTACGCTCCAGCTGTAAGCATTTTAACGGCACATTCGTCAAGAACCGTAATGAATTCTCGTAGTTATGCGCGCTGTCAGAGGAATCAGTGGAGCTGAAAAGGGGGTGGTGGGGTGTGTTTGTGTGTGCGGGAGTACTCCAGATAGATGCCAGCAGCGCTCGTATTTTGACATTAGATGGGCCAGGAAATGTTACACGCTTTTTACAAACCAGAAAAGTCCTAACAGGTTTCCTTGGTTACAGTATAGGTTAGAATAAAAATAAATTAAGAATAAAAAAAATAAGCTGAAGCAACGCATTCCTTTAACACCTCGTCACGACTTGGTTTCAATACATTCGCTTAAATTTGTCACACTTTAGTTTAGGGACCCGTTTTCACTATTAACTAATTATTAACAAGACTTGCGCCTCAAAGTAGTTTATCGATAGTTAATAATGTTACCCTGTTTCTCGGTATTGCTTGAGATTGGATCAGAGAGTAAATGGAAATGAAGCATTGATAGGGTTTTTCAGGTTTGTTTGAGACTGTTGGCTTTTTTTATGGCTCCCATAATTGTACTGGATGTTTTTGGTTGTGATGAATGGGCATTTAAGTCACTTCTTACTTACACTTCTTGTTTCTTACAGCGAGTTAAAATGGGTTACTTCAGTTATTCAGACTGATAAATCAATTCAACTTTGTGGAAATGTTTTATTAAGTTACCCTAATTAATAGTACAATTTCATAATTTTATCTTTCGCGCATACCCTCTCCTGGTTTGGGATTAAAAACCTAAAATATAAGTAAAAAAATAAAAACTGCGTACAAGGAAAACTGGTTTTTAGTCAGGTGCATTATGTTGAAGCAAAAAGCACAATGAATAAACAAATGCAAAAAATTGCTTTTGATGTCACTTTTCAAGCGACAACTGAAAACTGATCTCTTTTGTCACCATCTGACGAAATTGCTTCTCTTTACTTTCACAACAGTGAAAATCTAGCTTGCACTTATTTGAACGATGCCTGAATTTCAGTGTTACGGGCACTTTCTGTGTCTCTTTAAGATTAATCTCTTGATGTTTTCCCCAAATTGTAAATTGGCAAGTTTGGATAAAAGCATCTGCTAAATGAATAAATGTAATGTGCGTTATTAGATCTTCTATTTATAGTTGCAGGATAATAAAAATCCTGACAAGAAATATTGTAGTTTTGTGTTGATTTCCTATTAATATAGTTATATAATAGGGCAAAAATGTTATACTTTCTCGGAAACAGACCAATCATCAGCAATTTGAATCAATACAAACCTAAGGACATCTACATCGCATTCATTTGAGATGTTGTTATGTCTCAATTGCAGTAAAAGTCATGCATTAATGTGATTCGCTCAAATAAATTATAGTTTTATTGTAAGATTATGATGGAATATTACTATCAAAAAATAATGCATGACAATAAATCAGTGCAGTAATCCCTGCTGATTTGCGCAAATACTTGTTATTATTCATGTAAGTTCACTGAAATGCATTTTAGGGAGCTTAACTCTGCTGTGCAAAAGAGCACATCGAGGGTCTTTATTTTAAAAGAAAGTCAGTGTCCTGTTGAATCTAATCGCCTCTGTAAAGAAAATCAATCAAGAGAGAGAGAGAGGTATAGCAACTGCTTTACTCATGTACAGGTTAACTGCTGCAGAGTACCGGGTTGATGTGGAGGCTGAGAACGTACGTTTGATTCATCAAGAGCACAATAAACCTGAATCGTTTTTGTCAGTGTTGTTGCATTTCTGAGCTTTAAAAACAAAAGGACAGCTGAATAACATTGTGTCTTGATACCTGTACAGATAAATGGAGCACAGGACTCTACAGTTAACCCTCGATGAATGATGAATTTGAGGATTGAATGCACTTCGTAGCTCTCTGTGTCCAGGAGCATATAAAAAAAAGTCTAACTTCACATAAAAAATTAATAAATAAAATGTATTTGCAAAAAAAGTCACAGAACCGACAACAGGAAAAACCACTGAGCTAAGAAGAAATATTCTATTATGTATAATGGAAGTGATTTATAACAAAAGATATTTCTACATTAAAGGTAACTGATACTGGAATCTGTATTTTACTTACGAGAAGTAGAATAATGGGTGGAAATAGCACTTGGTAACATGGTTGCTTTAATCAATGGAAGAAAATTTGCTTCAACTCATCTGATTGAAATTATAAATGGAACAGTTAAGAATGAATGGCGCTGTGAGAGATGCTATTGGAGTTCACTGAAATTGCAATCAATAGCTGATTTTAGAAGCTTTCATGCGCAGTAATGCAGGAGATAAAATAAAAAGCGTAGGTTCAAGTGATGCAGCTTGCATTTACAGTGCATTATCTTTAGATGCTAAACAAAAAACTCAGCAGATCCTACAAATTAAAGGATAGGATTGATATATGGACAATTCTGGTTTTATAAGGTTAAGGAAGGCATCCGGAAACTCCTCGATTTTTCTTTTATTGAAATGACATAATATAACACCCAGAGCTTTAGTGGGATATCAGCGGCTTGGAAACGTGTGCAACCCAATGGGCTGCAGCTTTTGGCCTGTAATATAGCTGCCACAGCTGTAGCGGGCTAATTATCTGTTGGTGGCAGCTGTTACCTCTCCAGTCCAGCCTTTGAAAGGTCAACGTTCCTCTCTCATGAGCGGAAGAACAATGGCACTGGGCAGCTAATAATGACTTTGGTGGTTGGGTATGCAGTTCCATGAGACTCAGTCACTTACTAAGTTGTAAGTGGCAGCCTATTGTTTTTAAACTCTAGAGTTATTTTAAAATCTATAGAATTTCTTTCTTTTTTGAGTATCGGTTTGCAGCTTCTATCCAAACAGAACCGAACAGCTTGTTAACAGCTGCTTTGTTTGACTTTAAGGACACGTCTAATATGGATCTTAAAGTGCTTTTTTACAAAAATTTGATTTACCTGCTTCACTGTACAGCGTCTATAGATTGTTGTGGTCCTAATAACGTTAGGGTTTGATTATACAAGCATCCTTGAAGGGCAATGGCTTTTGAGAGATCACTCTCTTTCGCATCAAAAGCACCACCCCCGCATCTCCCTTTCCTCTCTTCACATTTCCTTTCCTCTGGTTTCTTCCTTTCATCATAGTCATACTGATCTACCTCCGTGGATGGCTTTTGCTTGCCCTACATAATCATGAAAGTTGAATATAAACTAAATATGTTATAGAAAGAAAAAAAAAACACTGTTGGGGTCCAAAAATCGGAAACGGCAATGATAATTGATGACTGACATTGATTATGTGAACTCTTATGCAGAGGTCAGGTGTTCTATTCATGATTATGTTCAAATCTTTCTCAAATCAGACTGACAAAGTTCTTGAGAGCAAAATCTTTATTGTCCAACCTGGTCTCAAAAAGTATGTACCTTATTGTACATTTTTGCTGCAGTTGCAAAGACTAATATTGACTTTAAACGCAGGTTCAATACGTGACCCTGGGACATTTTTATTACGTTGCTTCAGTTGGAACGCTTCATTTCAATTCAAATATCTGGGGGAATTAATTCTCTATCATGGTCCAATCCTAAACCTACCCCGTAGTGTTAACAGATGCAAAACTGATATTATAAGGGATTTGTTGATGCAACTTCCTTGTACACAGATTTGAACTATTTTGTCAAACTGTTTCACACGAGATTCAAACCGTCATCACTAAATACGAATGTCTGTTAATTGATTTGGCAACACTTTATGTCCACTTTAGACAACTTTGCAAATACACAAACTGTGTGCTTAATATCGTCTAACATTTTATTATGATGGACCTACAACATCAGAAACTTTGCAAATATATGTCAACTTATTTAACTAACCCTGAACAGTCTACTTTGAGAGTTAGTAGACATGTAGTTACTTTTAGTTGGTAGAATATATAAAGTGGACTGTCAAAATAAAGTTTAACCATTGCTTTTCATGTAGATTTTTTTTTTTGTATTTTGTAAACAGTGCGTGTATCGATTCATTTAGCAGATTTCTGAGATTCCCGGACCTGCTGGTTCAGTCAGCATCCTGACTGAGCTTTATATCTGAAGTGCAGCATCTATATTGGCCGTGATGCACCTCCTGAGCTGGAAGCCAAGCCAGAAAACCCGTACAACCTCAATACAATCACAGTGCATAAATCCGAACACTTGTTCATTCCCCGCGTCGAGCGGAGGCCGGCCAGGCTGTAGAAGTGAAGAGAGGGCATCTGAATCCCTCTCGTCATCTTTATACAAGAGTCTCTCACTCTTTTTTTTTTTTTTTTTTTATGGATTTGGCGAGTCGTGCAGGGAAAGAAACAGTTTATTGATTTTAGATTTGGCAGAAGGGGAGGGGAGGTGGAGGGAGCTCAGCCTTGCCTTTCCTCCCTGCTTCCTGCTGTCTGAAAAAGGGATTTTAGTCCAATCTGGCAGCCGAGAAGGTGGAGGGAGGTGGAGAGGTTGCTCATCAGAACAACTATGTTTCAGCAGGACGAGATAGGCCTCCTGCCAGAGAAGGAGAGAGAGGAAGGGATGTAATATGTATTAGGCACACTGTGCATTAATTGGGATCCATTTACAGTACAGTATTGGCCCCTAAACGTCTTGTGTTTGGCAATGACCTGACCTATTTTTTCTTTGCTGATGCTCTCTTTTGACACAGAGAAGTAAATCTTTGCAGACTATTGATTATGTGTGAGATGAATTTGATAAAGACTGCTTATAAGCATTTGGATTTTACGGCCTAAAATGGCATTTCTTAAAGTAAAAGTTTACCGTATTTTATTCACCCCAAAGCCGTCCTTATGTATATGACTTTCAGATGAAAACATGTTTGCAGTGGCATTGTGAGTGATACACAGTACATTGTCCATAAAAATAGATTTTATTATATTGCATTTAAACATAAACCCAATGGTGATGTTTTGTGTAGGTCATTTGTATCCTAAAGGTTGAAGAGTCAGAAACTTTTTTTGAAAAACATGGTTTTATAGAAATGCATTTTCCACCACCTTTGGGTTACTTGTCCGGAAGACTACAGTATGTGCAGTATTTTTGCCCATACTGTTAAGCACAGGAGCAGACATTCAGCATTTTCCTATGCTCAAACTGCCACCATAATAGATCTATTGGACCTGAAGTGGAAGTAGATGGGACTCCCTATGGATTTGCTTGCTGTCTCACAGATCGCTTGTGTGCTTTGCTCAGTCGTGGTACTTTGTGCCTTTTTACTGAGCGGGTGAACGTTCTTCGCCCAATGTAGACCACGACATATAAAGAGAGTGCGAATGGGGTTTGCGCATAGACAGAGTCTCCTCACACTGATTTGTGTTCTGTATTTTTGTCTATAGATAGTAAAAGTGAATGGGAGAAAAACTAACCTGCACGTCAGTAAATGAGAAACCTTCATATCTGCAAATAAGCCTTTTATCCAAACTTCATGCAACACTAATTGTACCAATGCCGGATCTACATGATGTCGGTCTCCTGCTTAATGCAACCTAATGTAATTACCAAGCTAATTTAGTGATGTTGAGTTATTGACTGTTTTTGTAGATCACATGTGGCTCTTTTTGCATATTAAAAGTATAACTGTCTGCCGCACGTTAAGATCCCGGTTTTTCAAGTAGGTGTATCTCTTAAAAGCCCCAATTTAAACGTACATGATGGACCAGGATTTTGCTAAAAAAAAAAAAGAACATCTTAAGATGTAAAGCAGAAGCTCTGACATATCCTGAAGTCTTTGCTTTGAGCAGAAGAACATTTTCAGCACCTCCTCGAGTTCCTGGGATGGGGTTTGTTCTGCACATTGTACGCTGACACCGTATCTTTGAAACGGGCTTGTTCTCAGCAAGATAGACTTTGCTGAACAAAGAGAATCAAGCGTGTCAATAAAAGCCAGAGCTTTATGGAGCTCAGCCCGGAATATTAAAAATGGCCAATTCCAGCCGTCTGCATGACGCCCGACTGTTTCATATCCGAACGTTCAGTTTTTCCACATAATTAGTCGTGCTTTTGGTCGGAGATTATTAAGGACTGCTGATATGTGTTCAACCCCAGGTCATAAACCCGTGTCAGACGGTTTGGCTGTGGGCGACATTTGCTGGCAAGAGTGTATTGGTTCATAAAGGCTGGGATAATCTAAGTGTAATCAATAAGGTTAAATGAATTTGACCTCATCAAGTGTTTAACCCAGATGCCAGATGTCATAATGACTTTGAAACAGATTGTCATTACAAATGATGACAGATGTGCCGTGTGCATAAACATATGCATATGAATGGAGCATTTGAATGCGTGCGCGCTCGTTATCACCTCCAAAGAAACTCTGTAATGAATCTGCTAATTAACACAATTACATTAATTGTGTGAAATATGTTACTGCACCCATATCGTGCGTATTTCAGGAATCTCTCACTTCACCCATTCAATAAACACTCGACTCATTTGAACAAACGGCAACTTTCTCTTTTGGAGCCGAGAGAGAATGCGGCAGAAGAGATCCTTCTGGAATGCTATTATGATGATTTCAGCATTTACATTTAGATGGAAGAAGTTTTTGAAAGAGAAGAAATTTTCCTCTTCTGAGAATTCACAGAAAACACTTTCTAAGGTCTGCGCCGACCAAAAGGAAAGTTTAAAAAAAAACGATTCAAGCCCGGAGCCAACGTATGAGGTCCTGAACTATCTTATGTCTGACACTAGATTGGATTTGGCAGCAAAACAAGGTCTTAGTCCTCGGTCAATCTGGACTTGAATGGTGAACTGCATTTAATAAAAAGCAATTCATATGTAGAAATGTGTGCTAATGCGGAAAAGAGTTAAATGCATTGGTAAAATATTAACATTTTAAACATTTTTATTTTAAATACATTTTGTACACAATGTTTGCTTCATGTTTTCTATGAATTTTATTTTTAAGTAAATCACAGTTTAGCGCAGAACGCCAAGGAATTTGCCAATTTTTGAATGAAATCAAAAGTGGGTCATTACACTTAAATAGTATCTGCAAATATTAAGCCGCAAAAGTCGAAAATATGAATCCTGCGTGTTATGCATGTCTCCGTTAATGAATGGCGCGGCCATTTAAATTTCAATTAATAATTTAAATGTTCACTACTCAGATACCGAAGCATGCGTTTGAGGAATAATTGCGTTCGCGCAACATTTCTTCCATGTTTTCATTTTAATAGTAAATCCTCTGTCAAAAACAGTTTGCTTAATTTTGAAATTAATGTTTTATACGTCATATAACGACCAGAAAAAATGAAATACGCAAAGCATAATCTCGGAGGAAAATCGTAAGACTGCTTTAAAACAAAATTGAATAAATTGCGTTTTATGCATTCAAATAAGTAGGCATGCTAAAACGCAGAATTTGGTAACAATAAAAAAATATGGTGCGAAAAAATAATAATTTCACAGTGCCCTAAACATGTAATTTTTATTAACCTTACTAAATTGATGTGAAAATGTATCTGTTTTAGGTTATTAAGTAATTAGACATTCTTTTTGATCAATAATGTTTAATTTAACTATCAACATAAAATGAGTTTCATAGGGCCCTACTCGCTCTTTCACTCTCAAGAATAAAGAACCTTTGTAGGCATGACAAACAAGAGTTTACATTGCCAAAGCTTTAATAAACATTACACATACACCCGCACACATATGTACACATAACAGAGGCTTCAGTGTTCTGTTGTTTGGAATGTGATGTTTGTTCATTGTATAGCCATTTTTTATTTATATGCAAAGCGAGCAGGCTGCTTTCACGGCAAGACAGACGTCGCTTCCCATCCAGACGGGTTTTACTTCAGCTGTTGTAGTTTTTCGTTGTGTTTGATTCTGTGTGGTGATAATTTGCATGTCATTTGTAGATCGCCACAAGGTCAAGAAAAGTATTTTGATATAATGTTATGCTTTTTTTTATAGTGCTTTTTATGTTTTCATTTTCCAGCCGGTTCTTGCTTCTTTGTGTCTCTGTCACAACGTGTCTGGTAACTTTCAGAAACAGACTGATGCATGCAGGATTTTATTTTACCCCTTGGTCGAGAGAATAGTTTGTCCTTTCGTAGCGGGTTTCTGCGTCAAAGCAATGTTAACTGAGTTTCATAGAGGTCCTTTCTCAGAACAGGAAGTTGATATTACTCGCCCGCTTGGTATTAGAGACAGAAAGCATTGACATGCCATGCCGTAATCACTGTCCAATGTCTTAAGTGTTGGTCTTTTTAGTTTTTAATAATTTGATTTAGCGTAATTGAGTTTATGTTCTGGGGCTACGCCAGAAATGTTTTGCTGAATAAATGCATACCCCGCTCCCATTCTCTCTCGCGCGATTCATGCGTAAGTCAACATGAATTGCTGTTTGCAACCAATTTTGATTTTGTAATGTGACATTTCTCTTTGAGACAGGTGATTTAACAGGAAAAAATTGCAGGGCGGGACTTTATTTTAACCTTTAGTAATTATTAGAATGCTGAAAAGTGGATGTTAAATACCCTAATGGAGCCTAAGTAGCTATTTTGCTCAGGGATGAAACATTTTATTATATATATATATATATATATATATATATATATATATATATATATATATATATATTTTATATGCACTGATGAGTCTTTCACAGTAAGTGTTTTAATAATTTAAATGTGACTTTAAACATACATTTAAAGTCAACGTTGGGGGTCATTTAAAGAGATTTGGGAAATTTTCCACTCTTGTATTGACAGCCTATAATTTCTTTTTAATACAGCACTCCGTTCCTTTGTATAGTTCCTCTCGGATGTAGCGCCATTGTGTTATCGCCCAGATGAAGATATAGGAACGCAATCTGTGCATAATTTCCTCAGTTCTGAAACAGCAGCTATTAATAATGCATCAGTATGAACTCCTTATAAACGTAACTGAGTGCTGATTTTCACACACACGTTTTTGCTCTCTCAGGTTTTGTCTCTCTGTTCCACAAGCGGGCTCAAAGATTTGTACAACATGTGATAATAATCTTGCACTAAAAGGCTTTTCTATTCCTCCAAATCACCTGAGGTAAGTAGAGTGGGTACATCCGTGAGAATACTGATGATTCCATCAAATTTCTGTGTCTTACACACACACACACACACACACACACACACACACGATTCCATCATGTTCGCACTTTATCAAATTTACCATCAAGAGGTGAGCTCTCTGTGTGTGTGTGTGTGTGTGTGTGTGTGTGTGGTGGAGGTAGGCAGCCATTACTCGGTTCTTCGGAAGCACCTGTCTCCATGACGATAACAACCCTGCCCTCCTTTGTCTACATTAAGGTGAGAGCCGCATCCTCAGAAGCACATGAGCGGAGGACAGGAAAAAAGAAAGATAAGACTGTTTTTCTCTGTATGCCCCCGCTCCTCATTCCCATGCGCTTTTTCTCCCCCCTATTGTGTCTTTTTCGCTCTTTTTTTATCAGCTTCAGAAGAAAAATGTGGCCGTGCCAAGTCAGAATTAAGTTTTACAGCACTCGTATCTGTGTCTTTTATGGAGGGAGCGGAACTCAAATGTGAGGTACAAATTCCTTGCAAATTGGTTCAGAAGGCATTTATCTTTAAGGAGAGAGGAGACGAGCGCGGAGAGGAGGGGAGTTAGAATAAGACGCTTTGGAAAAGTTGCCTCGATGAATTTGCCTTCTCTTGCTGATAGATGAGCCTTCTTCACCTCTATTGAAACGCGGTGTGATGAATGGGCAGGTCATTGATTCTGGCGTCGGAAACACGTCCTCCACCCTTATGCATATTCTCTATAGGATGCAGCAGATCACACAGGTCCGGCGCATCCATCACTCCCAGCTGATCTTTGTCAGAATATCAGCGACTCGTACAATAATATGATGGACAGAAGAGCGTCTGGTGTCGGGTTCGGCTGGAAGCCGTTTTCTGTTTTTCCGATGTTTCGGATGCTGTGTTGGATTTGAAGTTACACACATGAACATCCCTTGTGAGTCTGGTTGTTTCTTGCGTGATATAGTTCATTCATTTAATCGTGCTTTCTGCTTCCAGAGGAATTTAGAGAATATCCAGAGAAACCCTCCAGAAAATATTCCCCCTCAAAATGAAACGAAAAACAAAGGAATAGTTAAAGGAACCCAAAAATGAAAATTCTATCACCGTTGACTTCCATAGTAGGAAAAAAAAATACTATGGTAGTCAATGGTGACCCAAAACAGCCTGGTTACAAAGTTTGATTAAAATATCTTCCTTCGTGTTCAGCAGAACAAAGACATTCATACAGATTCTGAACTACTTGGAGGGGTTAGTAAATGATTTTATAAGTTAAATATTCCTTTACTGGTGATTTTCATAGTATTACTTTCCAGACAAAAAGGATGGAAATAAACAAATTAATAGATCGTTTTAAATCAGTTGACAGTATTTTTTTTTATTAACCTTTGTAACAAATGTATTATATTTTATATTCCTCAGGTTTTCATTGTGCCTGTTACAACATTCCCTGTTGTTATAATGGTGTGTGTGTGTGTGTGTGTGTGTGTGTGTGCGCTGTAGCAGATGTGGATGTGTATAGGTGGTAGGCAGTGATCAAATAGGGGGTGCTTGTGTAGGCACACCTTGCAGTATATACACCTCTGTTTGCTCTGTGTGTGTGTGTGTGTGTGTGTGTGTGTGTGTGTGTGTGTGTGTGTGTGTGTGTGTGTGTGTGCGTGCATGTTTGCACTTCTTGTATCTGTGATGAGGTGACAGCACCTAACGTTAATTGGACCGTCTTCCTGTTTCTGTCTTTCTAACAGCTTGTCTCCTTCCTTTTGCCCCCTCTATCTTCTCTTCCTTTGTAAAAGAAAATCATACATTTTTCAAAATCCATCCTACTTGTTCCTTTGATCAAAACAACACACATGCATACTGTACAAATATCTGTTAATTTTCTTGTTACGGTTTAAGAAAAGGAGTAATGGGGCTTACTTTAAAAGGAAATAAATAACATCTAAAATTAATAAAGTAATATATTTTAATACAAAACTAAATATTCACATGCACGATAAAAAATGTAAATAACAATTGCACATTTGTATTTACATAAATAATATTGTGTATATCATATACATTTAGAGCAATTGAAGTATGCATGCACACGTTTAAATGTTAGTTTGATGAATATTTGTTATATTGTACAGACTTTGATCACAAATGAATGTTGTTTTTGCTGTTTTTGCTCATTTTAACGTTGCTCTAAGCCACCACAACAATCTACTTTTCTAAAAAAACCAAGCATGATTGCATCGCGTTTATAGATACTATTTGGCCTCCATGCTTCTCCACGAGCTTCCTATACACTGCCCCTCTCTCTTCTTGCCCAGTTTTATTCACCCACCTAAGTGGGCAGGGTCATCATCTCCCCCAGTCTCTCTCTCTCTCTCTCTCTCCCTCTCTTTATACCCTCTCCTCATATTAATCAAGACTCTAGACAGTTCCACAGGCTCCAATTCCACTTCAAAGCCAAACCATTTCCTGCAGTCTGAAAGGCCTGTCATCACCGTGTACGAGAGAGAGGGAGAGAGATGTGAGATGAGTGGGAGGAAGGCAGGCAAACAGATAAAGCATATCCTAGAGATGCATGTGCAGAAGGTCTGCACCACCCGGGAAGCCGAAGTATGTCGGGATACGCGTGCGCTTCAGAGGTCGGACAAAAAAACTAAAAAATAAAACGCATTCACTCGCTCCCCGTTCTTTTTCCACCCCTCGCTCTCTTTGAATTCCCCAGAAGTGTAAGTGGTGGTATCCTCATGTTCGCTGGCTCTGCATGAATTACATTGCATCCCTGTGCCATTGTTGTGATAATGGGTAAAGTTATCTTCAAAGCGGAATGGGGAGCGCCGCGGGGTCGGAGAGAGGCAGCCTTCATACCGCGCCTAATCCGTGAAATTACACCTGCCACCCGCCTCCACGCTAGCCACATTCCTAAAACTATTAAAATTAACAAAAGTTTCAGATAGAGACTTAATTAACACCCTGGCCTCTCTAGAAGCACCTTGCAAGCTCAGGTACTCTTTCATGTTTGCTGGAGAAAGGGAAGAAAGGAAAAAAAAATAACAGCGCTAAATTAGATTTGGTTGAGAAATTGCCGAGGGCTCGAGGGTTCATGCGCACCTGCTCGACGCTTTGAGGAGATGAAACGAAACGGACGTCTTTTTGAACATGTTCTCTCTTTTTACGTCATTAATGCCGCTTCTGTGAGTGCCATTCCGCTGGTTGTGTGCAGTCAAAATGTAAATGTAACAACTTGATTGAGCGTCTCATGTTATTCGTTTCTAGATTTGAGCTGCACATGCTCAATACAAACTAGGCGACAATCATTGTAATAATTTGACAAAATACACTAACTGGACTGGCTTCGCCTGCATCACGTGCGTATGACTTTTCCAGATGTTCTGCTCAGACAAATTAAAGTGATCAAAAGTGACTGTAAAAGATTGGAAATTGTTTAATAAAAATGATGCTTTTTTTAAACTTTCTGTTCATCAAAGAATTTTCAAATGAATCATGATTGCTACACTTTCAAAAAAAAAAAAAAAAGGTACAGCGGAGGTGCAATTTTGCACCTTTTACACTATAGACTTTTGCACTTTTTCTTCTGAGAGTGTATAAACTATTAAGCAGAGTAACTGCTGAATAAATCAAGATCATGTGACACTTAAGACTGGACTGATAATGCTGAAAATACATCACAGGAATAAATTACAATTGTAACATTTTAATTGATAATTTGAACAATTTCATGTTTTCCACACACACGTCTGAAGATTTGAGGAATATAAAATACGATACAATTTGTTCCAAATCTGTCAAACATGCTTGGATCAGTGTATTTTGATCAAATAAATGCAGCCTTTTTGAACAATATATACACTTTTTTCAAAAACTTGCCCTTAGTTTTAGATTTTAGCCCCTTCACCATCTCTGTCGCTTCGCTAACATCATGCTCCTGTCTAGCAGATTTCACTAATGGTCAGGCTAATGATGTTCACACTCTATGAAGCAAATGAATATTATTGATGGACCTGTCACAGCTAATTAATCAGAAACTGATATATGCAATGATTTCGGCTTCAGATCGACAAAATGGATAATCATTTTACCGAGTATGGCAATAGATGTGTGGAATATGGCCAATACGCTTTCACAGCAGATTAAGAAACTACATTTAAAAACACCATCGCAGGGACCTTGTTGAGTTTTCTTGTATACATGAACACGATGGATAAATATGCGAGTGATTTATTTGTAACTTGTAGGTGTGTATAATTAGAGAGTCAATGAGCGTAACACCACTGTGGTTTGATGGGAAAATCCATTTTTACCCTCGGGATATATATATTTATAAAGACTCTGGTCAGCCAAACATTTTATAATCTGTGTGTGTTTGTCAGTCAGGCTCTTCTCACTGTAAAACATTGATCTGCGCATATTTCTAAACCTTCATCCAAATCAGAGATGCATTTTTGGATTTCACTGCTGCCTCACATTACTACACATCCCACATCCCTTGTGTTCATTTATTAAACATTTTGGCTAAACTCATTATATTTTCAGCTAGCAGCGAGCCCAGACACGTTTACCGTGTTTAAATCCATCCAAAGCATCTACAGATTTTTCTCCCAAATCAACATGGATGAATGAATTTTTTAGGAAAGATACTGTGAAGAATGTTGGTAACTTAAGGGTTTCGGTTCCCATTGACTTCCATTATATGTTTGTCCATACAGTGGATGTCAATGGAACTAAATTTTCAAGATATGTTCTAAATATCTGTTCCTCTAAAATAGGAAAGTCTCACAGGTTTGGGATAACATAGCCGTTATTGCAGAAATTGAATTTTTAGCAACAGATCTTCTCTTGCATATGCTGTAATGCACAATATGGGATATTTAAAGCTGCTTATTAAACGTACTACGCGTTTGACATCATGACATTTAAATTAAAATATTACGAGGTAAAACTAATTTTAAAGAATTACGCACACGGGTGAAACGATCACAGTGAGATTAATATCATGCGTTTAGAAATGAATGTGCATACACTAAAAAGAAAAAGTTGTTAAAAAACGAATTATTAAACACTTTACACAAATTTAATAGACTCCTGCTTTCAAAAAATCAACCGGAGCATTCTTCAAAATGTCTACTTTTGTGCATCACAGGAGAAAGCGAGGCTAGTAAAGGCAAGTAAACGATGAGAGGATTTTCAGTTTGAAGCATTCCTTTCATGCTCTCGCTCTCGAAGCCGGGCCTTTGCACGCTGAAATGTATCAAAGATTGCCTCGTTGTAAATTAAAATGACATCGTTTGCCGTTCCCTCCTTTGAGCGGGCGGTTCTAGGCCTCTGTGCTCCACAGGCAAGTCCTAACAAATTACCACTCCGCTTTGGTCCAGTCCGTGCCGATTTCAAGCCCGGCTCTTTATGGAAACAACCTGTTGCCGATGTGTTCCTGCATCGAGCAGCAGGTGGTCAAGCTAACGATGCTATCACACGCGCTCTTATGGCACTAAGCTGACAGCTCGGTGTCTGGGCTCTCACCGCACACTCCCGCTGCCAGATCCGAGACTGACCTTGATAATGTCCTCATTAATCAGTAAGAGCTCTGGAAATTCCTGCAATTTCCATATGAGCTGGAAGCTAAGAGGCCACGTTGCATTACTTTACCACTAACCTCTTGATCGAGCAGTTTGGATGCATTTAGAGGTTTAAACAGTCTATGTGGGACTGTATATTAGAGTGGATGGACCTAGCACAGCGTCTTTTATCCAATGTCAGATGCGATGGTCCAGATGTGAGATTGTATGTGCTTTTTATGTTTTGACTTGAAGGTTTGGACCTAGAGGAGCAACTTTTCATCAATTATGAATCTCGGCTTGAGCTCAGAGCGATAAATAATTAGAGCCATCTGCTGGGAGTTAGTGTCATTCTGCAGCGGTAAATGCTGATCGCTGGATCCAGATGCCTTTGAAAGCGCATTTCCTTTCAACTGTCACAGCGTGCAGCTCAAAAGGGCTCCGATGCCGCTGGTACAAATTCAAAGCGATGGTTGGATTCATCAGGTAAATACAACATGAATTTATTAATGAAGACTCTTTGGCTCAGTTTTACACGTCAGAGTGAGTATCGGTGAGTTATAAAACAGGAATAGCGGGTCAGCCGGCATCATCATCACCACCACAATACTTTAGATTGAGAATAATGACAATAACGCATAGATCTTTTTAATATCGTGCTGTTGTTTCCTTTGTACAATTTATTTCTCCAAGTAATTCATGACTGACTGCGAATGTGACGGATGGACTGGTTATGGCCCCCTTTTCATAGCTGTTTCTTTGGAAATAGGTTGTTTTACGGCTGTGCCGCAATGGTTTTATTGGACCTCGTTGAAGAATGAAACCTCCCTCTTTACAGAAAGGGTGACACAGTTGTGCGCACACAGTAAATTGGTATTTACAGCACGATTATCCGGTAGAATTATGGAAAATAAACAAACAAACAACAAACCTAAGGCGTATTGAATATTTTGTGATCTCACGAGAACTCCATCTTTGAACTTTTCCTATACAGTTATACGAATTTCTTGGTTTTGTACTCCATTTGAATTCTGAATTTAAACTGCAGGTGTGCATCCTGTTTGCTACCTCAATTCAGTTAAATTCAAGAAATGGAATCCTGAGTATGTCTTGATCCAAAATGAGGTACATACGTCTAGTACGCTACAACGTATAATATAAATAAATATATCAAAAAGGCTTTTTAGTTTATATTTCGAGGTAAAGCGATTTTTTTTTTTTTTAAATGCTTTATTTTTAAGTGTGGTGGATTTCCATCTTCCCATTTCCATTTTAGAGCGCCGGTCGCATTCAGTCTTTTTTCTGTCACATCTAACTGCTATCTTAGCAAAATGAATGGCCTGCAAACAAACTTGTCATTAGCCACTCAGCACAGTCTGATTCTAGCCGTGCAGTATGTGGCCAGGCTAAAATGGAGAGAATTCTTACATACAGTAATTGGGATCTTGAGAAAGACCGCTACACAGGCCAACTACCATGGGAGTGTTACAGCTAAAAATGAATATCACATTGGTGTGCAAAAAATAATGCAGAGGCCAAATCTGTTAAAAACTCTAACACTGTTGCTGAGAAAGTTTATTGGAGTTTTTTCCCCCTTTTAAGACAAGTTTTATTGTGCACAGAGTATCGCTGTATTCTATCAATAACACACATCCTAACGATTGCATAATTTCTTTAAGTGTGTGTTTTGCAAACATAATACTCATTAACTGAATTTAGGTCACTAGAAGCTCTGTGAACCGCTTCTTTTTTCGCTCTATGCCTAGCTTTTTTTCAGCAGTGCTAACGAATACAAGCATAATTGTGTACATCGCATACCTTTGACGTGCAAATGCGCATAAAGTATCACCTATATAGTGGCCATTTTGTGATATATTAAACTGATGGATTCTTGGAAAGCAATAGCCAGTTTAGTTTTTATGGAAGCACAATTTATTGATCCCTTTTACGGGCCGTGTAAAGATTTGTTGTTGCTTTGCTTGATATTATTTGCATTGCTTGTTAATGGAAGCGCTGGAAGACTTTGTTACCAACTCCGAAGCCAAATGCACCCTGCGCTCGTTCGTTTAACGGCACGCTTTATCACTTACCGTAATCTCGTGAAACCGAATCGCAGGGAATTCACATTTTTAACGCTGTTCGGTTAATGGCAGCGTGGTCAAAATCACACAAGGACGCTGAGAGATGTTCTACGATGTTATCCTGCATCCGTATATCGTGATGTCGAAGTTAATGACACGAGCCATCAAGTGTAATCACATTCTGCATTAGGCTCGCTTTTTTTTATCATACAGCCCGTAATATGTAAATACCATAATTATTTATCCTTCCCTGTAGTTCATAACTCACTGACTCATGACTCTGATTACCGCAGTTAGGAGGCTCTCCTCAAATGCATCTTCTGTACCATTCGCAGATGAAATACACAAGTCCTCGTTTCGTTTGAATCTAACACCGGCTCATTAAGTTCGTGATTTATGTAACAAGCCTTTCTTTTTTCAAACCTTCTCTTTCCAAAATCTCCTAATTTAGCAGGAAATGTATGAGACTATTACTTCTGGCCACAGTGTTGTAACAACATCATTAATAAAGATGACTTTTCCCACAGCAATTTGTTAAACTGCAAAGCTTTGGTTTTAATAAACAAAAATAAGCAATTGAATTAATATGGAAAAAAATGCATTTTCTGTTTTCTCCGGTTCCGTATTTTTTTATAATTAATATTCAACTATTGTTATTTAATTAGTCATGCTTGTTGTTGCTCTGAATAACGATCTGACCGACAGCAACGGTTGTGAGTTATATAGCATTTCGATAAACAAGTCGGAAACCTCTTAGTATTAGACGTAACATTACTGCTTACTTTGTTTAGTTTTGGTTCATCAGCAGACAAAGAATTCCGCTAAATAATGAATTCGTACTATTTGCATTTGCATTAAATATAACACGCCTTTTTCGTTATTCGAAAGACGCACATACAGAGTATGCGATTTTCGGATGCTGCCATGCGGTCATTATCAGCGCTTTTCCACCGAGTGACTGAATTGCTAACTCATAAAGATCAGGTCACCAGTCGCCACCTACTGGCGTAACGATGGAACTGCTGGGAGAAAAAAACGCACAGACTAACCTGTCCTGAGCGAACACAGACAAGTGGATGCAAACCAATCAAATTCAAAGAGCAGAAGCAGCTGTTGCATAATTAGCATTTATATGCGACGCATTATTTAAGGCTAATAGAGACCTGTCACGCTGAAGGGCCTGATGGTGTTCGGATAAATGTCATTTTGGGAATAAGCCGTAACCTGTACCTTGAACTGAAAAATGAGTTTTGACCCATTACAATAAATGTCTCTTTTGTGCATTACAGAAAGACACCCCTGTTTCATCTGACCCAGTGTCTTAGCGTGAACGATTTGACTGTCTGTCGGCGAGAGAGAGAGAGAGAGCGATAAAGAGAGCTTCGGCGCTCAGAGTGGATATGTCATTTCCCTCCTCTGTCTTTATTTTTCCAGAGAATGACGGAGAGAGAGAGAAATAAAGGTTAAGTGACAGGGCCGGTCTGCACAGACGTCGACTGCAAAAAATAATCAGAGAAAGAGATGGTGGGGGGAAAAAAAGAAAAAAAAAAACAGAAGTCATTTGGAATTCTTTGACCAGGACACAAGGCCGTATCTGCGCTGCTACGTG
The DNA here is from genome assembly GCF_018831695.1 of Puntigrus tetrazona. Lineage (NCBI taxonomy): Eukaryota > Metazoa > Chordata > Actinopteri > Cypriniformes > Cyprinidae > Puntigrus > Puntigrus tetrazona. Next base: position 5,116,716 of record NC_056703.1, on the reverse strand, counting down.
TGTGTGTTGAGGCTGGATAAGCATGAGATAGATGACATGGTGAAGTGTGTGTGACAGGCTGGGAGGTGCGCGTCTGTCCGCGCATGTGTGTGCAGGAGAGTGAGACTTTTGTTTGAGCGGGTGCCGATCCCATCCATCTCACTTAGCGGGCTCGCATCCACATGTCAGCGTCAGCGGCATGGCAGCCTGCCCCAGAGGCCTTTGTGAGAATCTGATAAACACATCCGGTAGGGACCCGCGTGCCCACGTGCCTGCATCTATCTGGCCTGCCAAAGTCATCAGGGCCACCAGGAAATGGCATTCAAATGGCATCAGATGAAACGTCTGTTCACGGGACTCTGGAATATTCATTTATTAGTCAGGGTTAAAATGATAAAAAAAAGGCTTTGGCGCGACCGCTCTGCATCTCGCGCAGAAAAAAAAAGAGACATCTTAAGCTGTTAGATGTGCAGATTTCGCACCTGGCTCAGGAAACCTGCCTGGTTTTTATTTTAGCCACGGTCTCACGGAAGTGCGTGATTATTTCGAAAATAAAATCGAAAGCAGCATCACACGGCGGCTCGGTTAACGTGCATGCCAATTAATCTTAATCAAACCGCAGTATGTTAAAAAATAACTAAAAAACTAGCTTACGCAATAAAAACATAACAATAAAAAACATGATTTTTGGAAATAAAAATTTTTAAAAAAAAAAAAAAAAAAAAATATATATATATATATATATATATATATATATATATATATATATATATGTGTGTGTGTGTGTGTGTGTATGTATATGTATATAATTTTTGACCATATTGTGCAGTCCTACACTGCAAACCTGTTTTTATATAATAAAAAAATCCTACTTTTGTCAGAACATTTTAAAAAGTAGCATTGTTAAATAAACGACATCCTTTATTATTATTATTACTATTATATTTTTAAGTATATTACATTTTTAATAATTCTGTACAATAACAATAGCAACAATATAATAATATTTAGCCATATGATAATAATAATCGCACAATTTTAGCCAAATTCGACAGTCCTATAGACAAGCACAGAGAACTGCAGCATTGCAGCTTGGCTTTTCCTGTAACCTTGTTGTGTGTTGGTGTCACTCTTTTCTGTTGGGCAGACTGGTGTGTAATTGCATGTCAAAAGCTGAACTGTCTTTGATAGAAAACTGTGACACCGGAGCACAGACAGGATACGTACAAGCAGTAAGCCTTTTACATTTGCATTTCATTTAAATAAATCAATGAAGATTATACTAAATAAATCCAAAATCTATATGCATTTAAAGTTCGCGTAAAACTATGCCCTACATCCGTTCAATTTGAAGATATTATAATAACAGACCTGGGTGCAACAAAGCATGCATAACACTGTAAAAATGGAATTTCGTCCCGTATTGTATGACAAATAGCTAAATATATACAGTACAGGAGGGATTGAGAATATTCTGTTTACTTGCCACAGTACCACTATTTTTGCCACAAACTTTCAGCCAGCCAATTAGAATAGAACTTGCTAGTTTTAAAAAGTGTTGGGTACGCATCAGACGGTCAGTAGGCAGTCCATGATTGTGCTTTGGGAGACTTAGAGCTACTTTGGTCTCCAAAACGTGTCTAAAAGTACAGCGGCTCTGGTCTGATTCTCCGAATTTTGATATTCTACCATATTTGTTCTTCTATTTTGGGTTTTAGCTTTGAGATATACCAGTTTTTCTCTTATTTCAGAGGGAAATCTTTTTCTTTCTCCCCCGCTTTCTCTGTCTCTCTCAGCAGCGTGGGGGTTTGGGGAAGTGTTCACGGTCTCAGGCGGTCTAGAGGTGTTTCATTTTCTCTGGATAATGGTCCTGGAGCAGTATGGCTCCAGCTGTATCACGTGCGTGTGTGTGCGAACACACACATACACAAGCCCAATTGAACTGGAAAACAATTTGCTTAAATGGAACCAGCATTAAAATTATGCAACAGTGTAACAAAACATGGAGAGGGAGGAAGCTGGCGAAACGGTTTCGCTGTATTATATCAAAAAAATAGTGTTTACTGCAGACCCGGCACACTACACACACAACATGTACTGCATCCCAATATGTTTTTCTTTGACGTGTTTTTCAAATGCTTTATCGAACAAGCCACGAGCCTCAAGAAAAAGTCTGCGAGGCATGTCTGAATGAATATGCTAAAATCTGAAATGATCAGATTAGTTTGTGTTGCTTGCATTTCTCACATGTTACAAATCATAAAGCGTTCTTACAGTTTAAAGAACAAACATGTGGATGAATTTATTACAGAGCTTTTATATTTAATGTTAAATTTAAAAAATACATTAAATAAAACAAAAATGTCCCCCCCTTACCTCGTTACACGTGGTGTTCCACTGGCCTACAAAAAATATTGGAAATGCTATATTATTAGCACATATTTATTCTTAAATGCACTTCAGTTTTTGGGGGAAGATTGCCAAAATGATCCGCAAAATAATGCTTTTTGCACTTTAAAAAGACGAGCGAGCTCCGTTCATTGAGGCCTGTGACAAGTCGGCTCCGAAAAGAAATACAAAACCTACGCCAAGTCAAAGAAAAGTCAGCAGAATGATTGAATCCCAGATTTGGTCAAATACAGTGTAAAAAAGAGGTTGACAAGCAATTTCTAAAAAGCTAGTAATTTTTGACTGCGAACATCAAAAGAGGTGTTTTCAGCACAGTACAAGGGTTAAATGGAAAGGGAAGAATAACACACTAACTTATATTCACTATGACCGAGCTTTGAAAAAATGCTTATTATTTCCATAGATGTCACTGTTCGTCGAAGTTCGGACCCAACTTTTTGCACCCACCCTGATCACCTTATTTGAGTCGCTCCACTTTCACAGATCCCACCATCTCTCTTTTTCTCTTGCCAGAGCAGCTCCAGATGTGCCAAATGCCCTCTTCTGAATCACCAGTAATGCGGCTCCTTCCTCTGCTAATCAGGAGGTGAGAGTGTGTCAGACCGATTTGGCTTTAATTGGTCCGATGGTAAATTTCTGATCTGTCATGCCCGATTATTCCTTATTAATTTCCATATCCAATGAGTCTACGGTGCACAGCCCTCTCAGCAGCTGGTGTCAGAGTGAAATTGGACGAATTTAGAGATTTTCAGTCTTGTTATTCATCCCCTTATCAATATGTCATCTGGAGATTGGACACATCAGAATGACTTGAGGGGGAGAAATCATCTACTGCCATGTTTGCTTCCCATCAAACTGTGAGACTGGCACGAACAGAGGTCTGTACAGAGAGTCATTGTTGAGTTCTGGAGGGGTTTTAATGAAGACTAGTCCCTTCGTGATCATATGTTGCAATCAGCTCAAAGAGTGTGATGTGAACGGAGGATCAGCAATGCTTGTTTTATTTTGTATGTAATTGTGAGCGCTGAATGCATTTAGATGGAATTAGTTTTAATGCCGTTCAGTAAAAATCAATAGCAGCTCTGTTGCTAAATGGGAAATCTGTGAGCTTGTGGTTTGTGGGAACAAATATGAGAAAAGTAGACAGATATGCTTGAGAATATCTAGTTTGCTCGCTGTTTAAGTTCCTTAAAAAGCAAAATCATACTAATTATTAAATCTCAAATGCCACGAATTTCGCAGACCTTTCCAACGCCAGTGAATATTTCTTTGGGGATTTATGATTTACGATGATTTATGCTTTACTCGCTCTCAATTAGAGTTTGATTCGGTTTATGATTCATAGTATGCTTATTTAAAGAAATACCTAAAAAGTAAAGTTCACCTCAGTTATGTAACAGTATAGAAAGGCTCTGAATAAAAAAATGAGGAAACTTATGAACTTATAGAGTAATTTGGCATAGAACCAGAATCGGGTTACGCTGGATGTGTTGTATATTTTTGATTAACCGAGAAGATAAATTTGTTCATGCATTAGAAAAAAATGCTATTTTTATAGTAAATACAACAGTCTTTTTCAACCATGCAAGTGTATTATACTATATAGTATTTACAAAGTTTTTTTTAATGGTTGCTACAGCATACTAACTATAGCAAACTGATAAACTCTAATAGTATACTTTAGTTTTTACTACAGTAAACTGTAGTTTATTATAGTATAATATGCCATATAGTTGTAGAAAACTAGTAATAAGTAAAGTAAAAAGTAATTTGAGCTAGTATATTTATTATATTACCACAGCAACTATAGTATTACCACGAAAAATGTAAGTACTTTACTGTAGTATGGTTCAAAAACATACCATAAATTACTATAATATTTTTTATGTGGGTATATGGGGCCATTTGTATGTTTATGTGAGCCGTTTGCGAGGACAACTACAATAAAAGTTATTTTTCTTTCATTATTTTGTGGTAAACACTCATTCAGTTTGAACTACAACCACACTTTTTTTGTTGTTTTGCAGTAGCAAAGAAAGTTAGAGTTACCTCAGTTGAAGAAAGATCTTGGGATTTTAGGAACTGGTATTAAGATAATAATAGCAGAATATCAAGATTCACACCCAAGCTTAGTTTGAAGTGCTAATTGTCGAAGCTGAGAAACAATGTTCATCTCTGTCAGACTGACAGCTCCACGACTCTCAGGTCAACCAATCAGATTAGAGCTGATTAGATTAGAATCATTTTTACTCTATATTTATCAGAAGGTCAGTAAAAGGTCTGCGGCTGGCCATCTGAAACCCAGTAATTAAAACCTAAGTCAATTACACAAGTTTTCGAGTGCACGAACTGCCATATTGATGCCACCCATTTGTCGCTCGTGTTCGTGTGTGTACATCCGCAGAGGTCGATGTACACATCGCGCAGTACTCTTAATCACGCGCGCCAACTGTAAGCACGCGAGTCTGTGTTTACAGTCAGTACGTGTGTTCACATGGCACAACTCATTAAAAGAGCATTAGCGCTTGTATTTGTCCAGCGCTGTCATATGGGTTCGGCAGGCCTGCGTTCAGGGGAAGCAGATGGCAGGAGGGTTAGCGAGATCCGAACACTCCAAATCTCATTAAATCTCGTTTCATCCCTTTGCAGTTTACTCTTGTGAACACTCAACCGGAAGCCTCGGAAATGCCAAAGTGCATTTATATCAAACGTTAGACTGAGATTTGTGTCCGTTTGGCAGCGAAGAGTGACAGAGGAGAAAGCGCAAGGCCGCATCTGCTCTTAATGCGCCAGCTTCCTGTCCAATAAACGGTGTTTATCATGCAAATGCTGAAAAAAAAAAAAAAAAGAAGTGTATATCCAGGTCTACCCGTGGTCTACCCGTTTAAGATTACAGACTGCCTGTTCCCGTGGCAGATGTCAGAGTAGTTGTCAAAGACGTGTTCTTTGAGGTGGGGATGTTGAAACTTGTAGGGACGTAAGGTTACTTTGATATGATTGCCTCGCAGGGCCGTCCACCCCAGGTGGGAAATGACCAACACCTCGCTGGTAACGAGTGAGAAAGCCATTGACTGATACCTGAAGCGTTCGCTGCTGTAGATCAACACAAAAGGCCAAATAAGGTGAAGAAGTGTTTAACTCCCTGGCGCAGAAATGATTAAATCAGACAGAAAAGAATAGCCCGTTCTTTTAATGTTTTGACAGAACGAGAACATTACAATTTCAGATTTTTAAGGGTTTCACATTCATTTGAAATCATTTGGCAAAGTGATAAGGGCATTTGTACCTGCCTAAAAATATTTCACAAATTCAAGCATTCTATAGTCTAATAGTGTGTGTGTGTGTGTGTGTGTATTATATATAAAACAAAGAATAAAAAATTCCGATCATGATTCTAATTTTAATGTATTTTATAAATATTTATAGTGCTTAACCACCTCGGTTGTGCATTATTTTCTAACCTTTGAGTGTGTATGTATGTATTACAATTTAAATTACATATTTCATAAATTTTAGGTTTTATGGTTTTATGTGTGTGCATTCAGAATAACTAAATATATAATATATTCAAGCAATGTGTTGTTTGGCCTTTTTGGAGTACAATTATTTTATATCAAAATATGTCTACTATATATATATATATCTCATTTGTGTCTGACAGTTTAGAGGCAGTAGAAAGTTTGTTCTTAATTACAGAAACTATAGTAATACCTAAAATACATTAAGTGGACAGTCACAGAATTATTTGCAAGCGTTAAAGTCTTGCTGTCTTAGATGCATCCTCATTAAAAAATGATCTGTCCACTTTAGCATGCATGCAACAGAGGGTTAAATCTAACATTAGTCATGGCTGGTAAACTATGTGAGCTTTCATTTCCATCCTGCATGTAATGAGAAGCATCCTAATTACTGCGGTGAACAAGGTGTCACAACAAGCGCATTGTTATGTTTTCATTCAAATTTAATATCTTCTCAGCGATACTCAGCGAGTTTTTCCAAGCAATTAGTCATTTACTGTACAGTTTCACCCAATGTGATCCACAGGTAATACTGGGACGGTCCCACTGGAGCAACCCGGGGCAAGGTGCTTTGCTCAAGGTTACAATCACAGGTTAAATTGGGGGTGGATTGATGGAAAATGCTATCAATTCAATGGTGAAAAAAATGATAGGCAGTTCGTTGGCTTCTCCATTCGATTTCTTTTGGGTATGCTGTAGCCTGATTTTTGATCGCACACTTCGCTTGGATGGTAGGATCATTTATTCTCCAATTTTCATACGCATCTTTAGCTTTTTTTGTTCGTTTGTTTTTTGGGGGATGGACAAGTTGATTCAGCGGGTGTTTAAAGTAGTATAACCTTTTGCATCGGTTTGAACACCCAGTCGATGCTTTCACAACGATTCACACTGCAGTCGTTAACCTGGTTTTACCTAAAGTAGTAAGACGTCTGGCTGAGAGAGAGAGATGCGATTTAGTCGATGATGCTGAAAACAAAGTGAGATTTTATCCACAGTTCAACTGGATGTTGTATGTTTCTCCCTTGAGCTGAGCTTTCTGCAGAGCTGTAGCTTCCAGGTTCTTTCTTGACTACAGTGAAGAGAGTAAGTGTTTTTTTCCCCCCTTTTTTATATTCTTGAGTCTCTTTAGTAAAAGTAACGCTTATTGCAGCACTATTGTTTCCTCTGGCCTGTAGATACAGAGGTGTGACAGACAGAGACGTAAAGAGAAATGAGAAAAACAGCAAGAAAAAGGAAGGTGATTTCTTTGATGTTCTCATATCTCCAGCCCCCTGTAAGTCCCCACTTCTTCTTTTTTTTCATTCTTTTGCCCTTATCTAATTTCTTTTTTGCTCATACTCAGGCAGAATGGCAAACTTCCAGAACAACTTCCAGAAAAAAAAGTTCACATGAAACTTTTTGTACTTCCTCCTACTCACCTCCACTACTAGACTCATTTCAGATAACTTAATTACTAAATTAAAGCATGCTTTGGAAAAATTGGAAGCCATGATGCAAACAATAGAAATAATTGCATTTCTTCTTTTACCATTTTTTGGAAAATGCCATTCATCTGACCTTTATTAAGTGATGAATTAACTCAAATATTTCATTTTACTCCTATTTGAAAGTAATATTTTTATATAGGTGTGTGTGTGTGTGTGTGTGTGTGTGTGTGTATTAGCAGTGTCAAGGATTTTCATATTCAAATCGTAATTTTCGAATCTTGCCGGTAGTCGACTGATAATCGAATGTCACGTTTGGGGGCGGGGCAAAATACATTAACAAGAGTCCAATCAGATATCGGACATGGTAAAGGAATAGCTCACCCAAAAATGAAAATTCAGTCATCATTTATTCACCATCAAGTAGTTCCAGACCTGTATGAATTAATTTGTTTTGCCGAACACAAATGAAGATATTTTGATAAACATTTGTCAACCTTGCTGTTTTGGGTCACCATTGACTTCCATAATATGCTTTTGGTGACCCAAAACCGCCTGGTTACAGACTTTCTCATGCCACCCTCATGGAGTGTGTTTCTGTCTGCTGATGGTCATTTCGGATGGCTCCGGCAGTGCTCCTCCAGGAACCGGAAAACCTGTGCAAACTAATTGGGTCATAGTGAGAAATACCGCGTTTAATATGGAGTGCTGAAGCCGTCAACTGGACTTTTTGAGAACATTTTTGCTTTTCATTTGTTGCTGACGTGCTGAAACCGATCCAGGCGCTATCATCAGCCAAAAAATCTACTTGAAAGCGAATGGTTTCGTCTAAAACTCTTTGTTTATTTTTGTTGGTTTTTTTATGCTTTATTGTTTTCTAATCGTTTCCGGTGAGGACTTCAGCTAAATGTGTGTGCGCTTGCGTTTAAGACTCATTGTTCTGTTATGAAATGAATCCCTAAAGTGCTCCGGGTTGCGTTTGTTGTATTGTCGAATACTTTCCTCCCACGTTTAACAGTCATGCATGCGTGCACGCATATACTTTATATTCCCCCATGAAGGCAGCTCATTGTTTCGTAATCCCGACACTCCTTAACGGGACATTAAAAAGCTGGGATTACACAGTGTCACGTTGTTCTGTTCTGTCTGCAGTAATTATGGCATTTTATGCACTTTTACAGAAGGATTAGCTTTCCTCCAGCATCAGTTTTAAAGAGTTTCACAGAAAATGACAGCCTGCTTTACTAAGACGCAGGTCATAAACGCATGCCCCGGAGGAAGAGTGAAAGGAAAACTGAGCAACTGATAAAACACACTGGCTAATTCATCGGTGTTTGTCAATTGTCGGTTTAAGGTTGATTTTATTTGGCATCACTGCTCATTGACCTGAAAAACGAGATTCTGTGAAACCCCACAAATTTTAGCGGTGCATTCAGATCGCATGTGAAAGAAATTGAAATGAACCGGCAATTCACAAAGATTGAAAGCTCTAAGTAGAGGGCCTTTTGATGCTTTGACGGCTCGCAGAAAAATGGTTAATTTCTTACACGTGTTAACAATTACTGCCTTTCAACCGCAGAAGCCTCCTGATGGTCGTTGCGGTGTCTAATGACGTCTGGAGGGTCTCTGGGAACAGCTACTTTGAGAGACGTTTTGGAAACCCACCCCGCTCGAAGCTGGTTATGAATATCTAATGGGAAGGCGTATGATAGACTAGTTGATGTGTCTGCTTCATGAATATATCCACCAGCAGGTGAGGATGGCTTTGGAAAGATTTATGGCAGCCATCTCCGTTTTAGCGTGGCCGAAACGTTAAAGAATAAATAATCTCAGAAAGTCCCCTGGGTCACACCCAGAATTAAATGTTATTGCTCCTCGTAAACAGTCAGAAAATAAAGAAATGACATTACTCTTTCTGGGAAACGTGCCTGTAACAATTTATATATATATATATATGTTCACACATTTCTTTATTGTGTATCGTTTTAACAAGATCCACAGACACATCTCAAAATATTATTAAATAAGCATGGCTGCCATAGCTGCACGTATAAATACAATTTCGCTAGCTCTCCTATCCAAGACTAAGAGTCACCCCCCACCACCTGCTCTCTGTTATATACCAGGTTTTGGTTTAAACCTGCTTGTCTTTGAAACCGTCTCACGGGAGTAATTAAAATATTGTCTCATCCCGTGGAATGTTTTTAGAAGTTTCCGTGGCTGACAGATGGTCCGTAGGTACCACAAGAAGAGTTTCCTTTTGTCTTGGACGATTGAACATTTGAAACAAATGGCACCAAGCAATTGCCAAGAATTTACCAGTAATGAGATTGGGAGGATGGGGTGTGGATTTCAGATCGCCAGGAAGCCATTTTATTTAGGGTGGAGACTAGGTACTAATTAAAGAAGGATTTGCACAAAGCACCCTCTAAAACCAAAACCTTCAAAAGCATCAGCTGTAATTGGGACTGGAACGTGTTTGACAGATTTCCGTGAGATCACCTAAAATAGTTTTCCTTTTCTAAAATGCCGCAGTTAGATGTCTGTGATGTTCGAAACATTGGATGCATTATAAAGCAGTTTTGGTGCATTATATGTAGTGTGTGTGTGTGTGTGTGTGTGTGCGTGTGCGTGCTTGTTGTACATCAGCTAACCTAAAAAAACATGCTCATTTGGTAACATCTCATTTAACTGGATTTATTTAGGTCAGATCATTTTATCTAAATCAATCTGAAAAATTAGGTTATGCCAAACAAAGTTATAGGTTAGCTCAAGTTGAAAGTGGCAGTTGCAGTTTTTTCAGGTGTGGTCAAAATTTTGCCTTTTTGCACTGAAAAAGTGCATACAAACAGTTGTCGCCCCAAGGAGGTTTAAAATTAATTTCAATATTTATCATTTGCTTTTAAGGCCAAGTGGCTCTCAAAGTGTGGAGAGCGCCCCCTGGTTTAGGCTTGGAGGTAATGCAGGGATATTGACGTGGTGGTGGAATCAAATACCTTTGACTCAAAAGTAATTTTAGATGTTTTCAACAGCTTTGTGTGTGTGTGTGTGTGTGTGTGTCCATACAATAATAAATATGCATAGATGCAACCTCCTCAACTTTCTTTATGAGTCACCTACGAGATTAATGTAGATCAAATGAGAAAGGTGAAGGGATGAAGTAAAATAATAGATGTGCTAGCTGTTTGCAATGCTTAAAATATTGAAAAGAAAATTTTAAATTTATTATTATTAATTTAAAAAAAATAATGACATTGTCACATTGCGTCTGTCATCATAAAATGATGTATGACTGTCATTGCCAATCAAAAGGCATGTTTATTTACATGCAATGTGTGGACTTTTTACACTTGTGTCAGGGTAAATCGTGCATGTTTTACTATGTGTAATTCATAAGAACCACACCTAACCTACCCCTTACAAAAAATTGCTAATAAATAAATACATATCGTCATATTTCCCCATTTGCTACCAACTAAGCTACACAAAACCCAAATTATGATGCAAGTAAAGGAGTTCAAAACACTATTATGAAAATGTCCTGTTGCTGATAGGGGCGCACTCGCAGTATACTCTCTGAATGGGTCGTGTTTCTGGGATTCGGTCAAATGACCCATACAGGTGTATTGGTTGGAGGACGAGTTAAAATCAGCCTTTAATCTTAAAATGATGCAGTTTGTTTAAATGTAAAAAAACAATGCTCATGCTCACATTTAGGAACTTTGACTGACTATCAAAAGCAAGTCATTTAATAGAAAGGATGCATTCAGTTGAACAGATTTGAACAGACATTTATTTATTTAGTTTTCACAAAATATTAAGCATAACAAATGTTTTTTGGCATTTCTAATGATGTTTTTTGAGCACCAAATGAGCATATAAGAATAATGGCCGTGGAGACTGGATTAAAAAAAATAGTTTCAAACCATCGAAAAAGATATATAACAGCTATTTATTTATTTATTTTTACACTATTTTGATTTTGATCTGTATGATTTATATACAAACACTATTTTTATGACACCAGTCGATTTCTATTTGACAGTATCTGTTCTAGCTCAGTAGAAACCCCATGAACAAAGAGATTCAGGTTGAATTACATGTTTCGCTCTTGACGTTTTGCCCTTGAGTGAATCAATTAGCCCTCATTTGCCCCAGAGCTGCTCCATGACCGCTTAAGTGTCCTGCCTCTGGGAAGAATCGGCAAGTTCCCGAAAGACCGTAGCCAAGACCTGAATTGCTATGGAATTACATTAAATATAGCAACAGATTACCTGATTGTGAAACTTACAGTAACCCAGTTAGTACAATCAAGGCTTTGCTTTCAGTCTCACAGCGCAGGATGCCCCGGAGGCCTTACTTTGCATGTTTAACTGCCCCACACAATGCTTCCGATGACTGCAGCGCAGCCGGAGCTTGATTTAGAAAGAGAGGTGCTATGCATCATATCGTAACATAATGCCACAGTGACTCACGCTTCTAGTCTGTTTAAGGAGATACAGAGAGACAGCAATTGTAAATGATACCCTTACAAATAGGCCAGTGCTGCAGTAAACATTTGGTATCCTGTCCATTAAAGCTACCGGCTTCTATTTGGCTCGAGCATCTCAGATAATGAGTCTAGATTGGGCCTTAGAGCGAGCGAAGCGGCTGTATCTGTACCTCCGGAGGCTGTGCGAACGATACGGCGGTTATCCGCAGGAGGTCTGCGATGAATCAGAGCCGGTCTATGCGTGCAGTATACGGCGGGGCATCGCCGACATTCATTCTGCATGCAACAAGAACCGCCACAGCCTAGCTGCTGGAACATGCCCACTTCACAATCCATTAAATCACCCCAGCCTTTCTGAGGAAACAGCAAATGAGAAAAGTACAAAAAAGGAGGAGAAATATGATTACTGTGGCTGGTGACAGACAACCCTGACTGACAAATGGCCTCTCGAAGTGAAGGTGGATTGGTTACTTATTGATTGGCATTTACAGTGCAACGCAGGAAACTGTGGAAAGAATAATGAATGACAATGAGGAAGAAGGATAGTGCGGTGCAGCCGTCCTACTTGTTAAAAGCACAGCTTGTTTGTTATTCCACAAGTAATATTTATGTATTTCAGTCAGGCCTCAACAATTTTGGCTTAATAAAAATAATTAAATACAAACAATACTTGTATATGTATTAAAATTAGCTTGTTATTCCGGAAGTAAAATTTATTATGGATTTTTTTTTTTATGAAGCACTTTGGTCATTGTTGTGGATGTTTTAAATGTGCTATATTAATGAAGGAAATTCCAAACTTAAGTATTTTTTATTCGGGCCTGTCACTGAATCAGTAGATATGAAGTACGGCTTGACAAACTGATAACTAATAACTTGCTTTACAAACAATTTTAGACTGAATATACAGTTAATTAGAATAATAGTTTTTAACAATATCAATTTTAAATATACATTTTTGCTCCTTTATTTCAAACGTGTTAAAAATGTATAGTTAATGTATTGTTGGTGGCTATAAGACCGCTCTTGAAAGTTTGACTCATAATAAAAGGTTTTGTCAGTCGGTGAGATGCCGCACCATTGCTCAGCCTGAAAAACGCTGAATTTTAAATTCTGTTTTATTTCCGTATTAAACTCGCTGCTAGCTAGCCTCCCAACCATCAGTTAAAGGATGGAAAAAAAAGAGCAGTGCTGATAGCCTCTATAAAGCTGCACTAATGGTTTAATTATTTCTGGTTATTGTGAATTTATTGACTCATAAATTAAACACGAAAGCCAAGATGTCAAATTCGGAGTTTTTCTAGAAGATGTGAGAAGACATTTCGAGTGATTTGCTGTGTGATAAGAGGATCCTGAAATCCTGATATGTCAATTCCGAATGGTTGCTTTGCTGAAACGCACAGTGTACTGTCCTTGACACCATCGGCTTCGTCACTCTGTGTGAGTTCTGCTTATTCAGACTTTCAGTAATGTTTTTAAAAGCTTTGAAAGCCCATGTTGAAGTTCAAAGTATCCAGCATGCAGCGTCTGCCATGATGTATTTGCGCAAATGTCTGTTCCAGACACAGGAAATAGTGATCAGTTATTATGTCTACTGTACGCTATGCAGCCAGACATAGAAGCATGCTCTTACATATTATTTTCTGAGCCATTATCTAAAGGCACTGCCTGCCATTTGCTGAGTAGCAGAGAAAAAACATGAGCATGTTGAGCTATTCATTACCAAAATTGATTTATTTACGTCCCGAGAGGAATCCTGTGGCCTGCTCTTCTCCATATAGATCTGATCTGGGGGACCGAGATAGCAGCTACATAAATATTGAACAGAATATTAATGCGTTCATTACCGGACTGCTCAGTTTTGGGGTTTCATGAGTTTAGATGGAAGGCCGGCCCTCTCAGAGCCATCAGCCGACCCTCAAAGGCATTCGGGTCATAAAAGTGAGAGGGACGCAGCTGCCAGAGAAAAATGCCATGTTCATATTGCTGACAATGACGTATGTGACATTGGCTGGGAAGTGGAGCTGACTAATAAATTTGGATGATATTAAAGACCCAATAAAACTTCGATTTCGATTTTATGACTGATTTTAGTCGTTTTAATCGGTTTTCTTCAAAGCCATACGTGTACTAAAGGAAACGTAGAATATCTACTCTATCTATCTATCATTATATCTACAGTGGTGTCAAAAAGTATTGGCCCCCTTTCTGATTTTGTATTTATTTGCACGTTTGTCACACTTTAACGTTTCAGATCATCAAACTAATTTAAATATTAATCACAGATAACACAAGTAAACACAACATGCAGTTTTTAAATGAAGGTTTTAATTATGAATGGAAACAAAATCCAAACCCACTTGCCCCCACCGATCTATCTGCCACACCCGTTTGCCCTCAAGAAAGCACTTAAATAGGACCTGCCTGACAAAGTGAAGCAGACCAAAAGATCCTCAAACGCCACACATCATGTTGAGATCCACAGATCTAGTCTGGAAAAGGTTATGATGCCATTTTTAAAGCTTTAGGACTCCAGTGGACTACAGTGAGAGCCATTATCCACAAATGGCGAAAACATGAAACAGTGGTGAATCTTCCCAGGAGTGGCCAGCCGACCAAAATTACCCCAAGAGGTCCAAAAAAGACCCCACAACAGCATCCACATGACTGCAGGCCTCACTTACCTCAGTTAAGGTCAGTGTTCATGACTCCACCAAAAGAAAGAGCCGAAAACCACTGCTGAGCAAAAAGAACACAAAGGTTGGTCTCAGTTTTGCCAGAAAGTGTCTTGATGATCTCTGAGACTTTTGGGAAAATACTCTGACGAGACAAAAGTAAAAATTTTTGGAAGGTGTGTGTCTCTGGCGTAAAAGTAACACAGCATTTCAGAAAAAGAAATAATATAAACAGTAAAATGGTCTGTTTTCCTGCTTCAGGACCTGGAACCATGAATTCTGCTGTCTACCAAAAAGTCCTGAAAGACAATGTCCAGCTATCTGTTCGTGACCTCAAGCTGAAGCGAACTTCTGCAGCAGTACAGTGAGCCACAACATACAAGCAAGTCCACCTCTGACTGGCTGAAGAAAAACCAAATGAAGACTTTGGAAAGGCCTAGTCAAAGTCCCGACCTGAATCCTGTCCTTAAAAAGACGGTTCATGCTCAAAAACCCTCCAATGTGGCTGAATTACACCTCCTCTGCAAAGATGAGTGGGCTAAAATTCCTCCACAGCGCTGTAACAGACTCACTGCAAGTTATAGCAAACACTTGATTTCAGTTGTTGCTGCCAAGGGTGACCCAACCAGTTCTTAGGTTTAGGGGGCAAGCACTTTTTCACACAGGCCCATGTCGGTTTGGATTTTCTTTTTTTATTAATATATAAATTTGTTTGATGATCTGAAACATTAAAATGTGTCAAACGTGCAAAAAATGTAGTTATATTCAAGATACTTTCTCTGAAAACACTCTTTTTGCAGATTTCCCTATCACTTGTGTTGTCTAGCTATAGCTTAATAAAAACCGTTTGAAACGATAAACTTACCTAAAATAATTCAGAACATTATCATAATCTACGACCTTAGGAGATTGAGTTTCTATTTCACTTTCAAACAACGGAGGCCTTCCCGCATTCGCAACTTAAAACTTCGGTTTGCGTTTGAAAATATATTTTCCCAATTCAAAAGTAGCATCAGACATCAAAAGAAATCATTCCAGCATTTGAATTTTGGTCTTTGGCAGTGAGAAGAGTTCCCCCGTGTAGATGTTACGGCGGCGTCTGTTCCTGACACCTGAAAAGACTGCTGTCATATTAGATAAAGACTAAAGCATTGTAGCTGCATAACACTGAACTGATACTGACAGGCTAAAGTGAGTTTTTGTTCGGGAAAACTCCAGTGAGTGTCAGGAAAAGAGGACAGCAGTTTCAGACGGGGAGGGAGGCGGAGAGATAAAGGCCTTGGCAATTATCCTGGATTCAAATCTGTAATTAATGTTAGTTTATCTTCCTTTCGGTTTAGTGGGAAGGTAGCGAAAGGCAGATTGTAGATCTCCTGCGTTAATTGTAATCTTTGCTGGATTGTGCCTTGTAAAAAACGCTAAGGCACAGGGAAAATCAATGGCGTCTGATTACTCTCTATGATTCAAGAGCCCACTTGATAAAACACGCAGCGAAAGCGACTTTATGCCTCGTGTTTCTCCTCGTCCCGTGGGATGAACAGGTTTTGGGCCAAACCTGGCAATTCATCAAGTTCTTTAAAGGAGAGGTTGTTGTTGTTGATTGAACCCTTAATTCAAAATGACAGGGAAAATAATGTCATTCAGCTTGATCTATGATTTAGATGAAATGCAGTCATCTACAGTCAGCTGGGTGCTTTTGGAAACCACTACAATAGCTTGAAACCAAACGGTCCTTATTGCTCCTCAAGGGTTTTGTAGGTCTTTATAGTTTCAGAATTTTCAATTCAACTAGCTAAGACCAAAACAAAGGATTTCTATCAAGTGTGAATCTGTTAAAAGTGATTATGCTTAAAAAGGAAGTGTATATAACTATTTGTTTTATTTCTTGATATTGTTTGGTGTCGATTCCATATCATTCGACTTCTAATATCATTACCTGCCACTTTATAGATGTGCTTCTTTCCATAGGGACATCTTACTGAAGTTTTGCTGAAGATAATATTATTAGAATTGTATTTTTCTGTCCGTCTGAATGGATGCGCAGCGTATTTGACGTACCTTAAACTCTGTGAAGGTGCTCGGGTCGCCATCTCACACGCAAGAGAGTATTTCGTATCATGCACACTTGACACGCTACATGAAAACGATATTCTTTTTCCTGACAAAATATCCTTTGGAATTCTTTAGCTTTTAAGAACTGACAGTTTTACTATTAGTGGGCGGAACTAATGCGCGAAAGACAATCTTATTGGCCGACGCTCACCTATTATCGTCCCTGTTTTGCTTTTAGAATATTATTTAGTGCAAACGCAGACTAAGTGATTCGTGAACCCAGCATCTCTTTAATCCTTAGTGCGTTTTATATTGTTATTGGTAGTAGAATTCGTAGTACTTATAATTTTTATAGAAACACTAAATGATAAACAAGCACCATCAGTCCTAATTCAGTCAACATAACAAATATGCATTCATACATGGTAGTTCTTCCTCATATAATACTAAATTATCACAATATCATATTATAATATTATGACTGCTGGTATATGTCCGTGAACAAACAGTGTAGATGAATGTACAATGTTTTATAATAATAATTTATTATATTTAGTGTTATACTTGTTCTTTTAAGTAATGCAATAGTTACTTTCCCTGGTAATTAGTTACTTTTGTAATGATGTAACTAGTTTACTAACTCTGATACTATTTGTGAGAAGTAACTAGTTACTATAATACATTTTTTAAAGTGACATGCACACTGTTAAGAATACTGCAAGGATATATATAATATTGTGAAATATTATTACAATTGTTTTTCTCTGTTTTAACGTAATTAAAATTTAGATTTATTTCTGTGATGGTTGAATTTTATTTGATCTTTAAGAAAAATGATCAATGTTGAAAAAGTTGTATTGCTACATATGATACATGATGCGTTGTTTTCAGGGTTCTGCGAACAACAACAAAAAACATTTGATTTGACTGCAACAGTATAAACGCCTTTGGTCAGCCATCCAATCACAGTAGAGGAGGGGCGGAGCAAATGCCACACCGACCAACCGCCACATCCTGCTTGTACAACAGCACAACAGTGGGGGGAAAAAATCATTAAAAAAGGCCAGAGCAAGTACTTTATACTGCGTTAAAAAATTTTATATTCATAAATGCCTCGACTGGAAAAAAAATGCTGCGCCTCAGAAGTGCACAGCTACACGAATACACGGTATGTTGGCATGTGGGAGAAATATAAAACGTTGCTGGGTAGGAAGAGTAATCTGCGGGTATCATAGTTATGAATACATTATGAGGGGGGTCAACCTGGTCCAGAGCCAGACAGGTAATTCTCTCTCTTTCCTCTCTCGCTCTCCCTCTCTTTGTCTCTGTCTCCCCTGCTGTTGAGAGAGAATTCTGCTGACTCCAAACCTTTCCCTCAGAGAAAAATGGGGATCCAAAAACAATAGCACAAAATACAATTTGCATCTGTGCCCCTGAGCCGGTGGGATTTAGTGTTCGTTCACGAAACTCAAGCAATCCAACCTTATTTAAACTAGAGCCATAGTCTCTCAATACTGCACATTTCCTACCCATCTCATTCCGTGAGCCGGAAGGATCCGTTTGGTTTTGTAGCACATTAATATCATAATAGTGTTGTTGTGATCGTGATGCAATTATTCGCTACTGTTATGACGCAAGAGGTCTGGCTTAGCATAGCTTTACTTCCTTTAAAGCAACAGTCGAGGTCTGGAAAAATAAATAAAAACGGCATATTATTTTTGAACTGTAACTAAATCGTACTGTGACCTCAGAGGTCGTTCATCGGTGGTATATGCTGTTGTTGTATGATATGCTGTATCCGGATTACGTCTGAAATAACTGTTGCAATAGCAATAGTCCTGGTCAAAAACTAAGTTACGCATGATGAAAAAAATCCACTCTGAGCTCAACCCACAAATATCATAGATTGAGTCTCCCCATGCTTTCAAACCATGCATGTGTCTATTCATCAGTATTTTACAAATATGATTGTCTTAAAAAGAAATTGAACATTTTAGTTTTTGGGTGACATATGCCTTTTTTAATGGCATTTTTTTTTTTTCAGTGCAAGTCATTGATAGGCATGCACACGCACAACCAAAATAAAAAATGCACTAGGTAAATACGTTCAGACCGCTTTTTAGATCAGCTGACTGAAATAGTGTGTAAGCTTTCAAACAGAAAGCATAAATCTAGCCTACGTCTACGTCGGTTTCAGGGAATTATGCAAAACTTTCACTGACATAATTCATTTCTTGCTTTCTTAATTCAAGAGCTTGTTGTTGGAAAATGTTGAAAATTAATGGAAAAATAGCATTGTCGCACGTTGCTTTGTTTCTTGTTTTATTAGCAAAAAAAAAAAAGTTTCCTATTATGAATTATTTTATTGTTTTATAGTTATATTTAATGAGTCACACTATGTGCAGGTTAAGCACCAACAAAAACCGCTGTGTTTTGCTCACAGACGCACAACGATTTTCCGTTCTCAATACAGATCATAAAATACATTTCTGCCATTTGGTTCAATAAGGAAACTAGTACGTGGAAAGTGCTTATTTGTAATAATCTAAATAGATGTCAAAATGAACCGTCTCTTTATTTTCTCCATGCGTAATTTAATTTGCATTGAGTGACATTTGACCTGGACGTGTTTTTGTGAGATACACTCACATCTTCGATTGAGATTAGACCGAGTTGGACATCCCATCGTGTTCCTGCTGTGTGCGGAGACAGACCCCTGACACCCGGCGAGTTAATCAGCGTTGAGGACGCTATATAAAGTCAAAAGTGTCTTTTCTGAACATGAAATGTGAAGGCTATGAAATGAAAGGCAGCATACATCGCCCATTGGCCACGCCACAATGACAGGTTCGGGGGGGTTTTATGTCGTTGTCTAATGAATTCTTTACCGTAATGAAACAGCCTCGCGGTCAGGTGTGCCCGCTAACTGCGTCCTGCTGCAAGACGTCTCTCAAGGGGACAGATGGTGCGAGTCTCCAGGCCTTACATTGGATCCGTGGGTCTAACGAGGACATGAGGATTCTTTAAAACAATGGAGCACCATCTGGGAGCGGTAAGGGGGACTTGTTAGCTGGCTAAGGACCCTGTACTGTGTCATCCTGCCTCCCGTCAATGAAGTTAATGACCACACACAGCGTGTCTGAGAAACACCACCATGTTTTTTATTAGATTTGGCTAAGGCAGCCACAGGGGCTCCGACTGAAGCTGTTCTATGTCCTCTACTGCACAGACGGATTGAAGGTTTGATTGTCTATCAAAAGAGATCTTTGATGTGAGAAATAATCACACCGCGGCGGCCTAAGACGATCTCCTTCCTCGCTGATCTATTCATTGAGAGTTTGTGTGATCATAAAAAAGCAGATGATCATCGTTAGATAAGGAGCGCGGTTTTATTTATTTATTATTAGGGTGTTGGGTTTTAAATTGTGGATCAATGCGGAGCCCAGCACCTCTCCGAGTTACACAGTACTCTATTGGAAATTAAATGAGGAAAATGGCAAAGAAACGGATGACCTACTTCTTTTGGTAATTCAGAATGTGTTGAATGGCTCCAGTTATCAGTTTAGAAAAGAGAAGGAGCTAAAAAAGGAGGAATCTTAATTGAAATGGTGTTGTGTGTCGTTCATTTGTATGAGCGAGTGTGAGTAGCTGCCACTGAGTCAGACGGAAAGAATTGAGGCAAGATATAAAATAAAAAAAGAGCGAGACAGCGGTACAATGTTAACAGTTCTTTGAAGTGAGGTGACACAGACTGAAAACTATCCTTCCGAATCCATCCAGTGATTCAGTACTGGGCAGCATCCATCGGAAAAAATGACATTTTCTTTTAAGCGAGCAGCAGAATAAACATGTTAGGTCAGATCATGTGTCATATTTACGTCTATATTTAAACTGCAGGCTTATGTAAATACAGGAATTGAACATGAAGGAGACGGCGGTATAGATGTTGTATGTAGCATAATAGCTAAAGTAAATCAAAAACTACTCATGCTGCCATTGGTTTGGATTTGGAAGAAAATGCAGTGGTTGCCTCTTATTTAAAAAAGGCTTAGTTTGTTTATATGAAGAGATTTCTTTCACTTGTATTTGTTTGTAGGGGTCTCCTCGACTACGGATACGTTATTCGGTGTAACAGAACATGCTGCCAGGCTTTAATGTTCAAAAAACACATTATTTGATGACGAACCCCCCGAAAGCGTGCAAAACGTAACACCACAAGTTCCGAGACAATTAAAAATGTCCTCCAATCAGTTTGGGCCCAAAAGAGAAACAGAGTTGCGTTCTCTGGAACAGACACTGAGCTCTTACCTAATTGCAGACCACAAGCCATGATTGACTCTGTGATGTGACCCTGTCTCTCTCTCTCTCTCAAACACACACAAGACGATGTGCTGCGAAACCCATTCATTTCAATGGCTTGTCCGAGCAAAATAGCAATTCGTTGCGCAAATTCGAACATCTGGGTTGCGCTGATCTGTTGATAGTAATCTTAGTGATTCCTAACTGCATCTACTTTTAGAAAGCCAAATTAAGTGCTTTTGCACGGGAACACACAGCGTCTCCTAACATGGCTGCATCAATACTACTGCGTTACTGAAACCACGCCCTCTTACTTTGCGCAATCATTTGGGCTGAATAATGCGAATATTAACACATCATGATGTAGACGTGGGGGCGCGATTCAATGAGTGCTACATACCACGCTAAAGAAAAGGAAAAATAGAAATCGTATCAAATAACACGACAGGATAACTGTGTAACGGGCGCCTCAAACGGTAAATAGTTTTATGTTTTGATTGCATGAAACGTTTCTTAGAGCTCTCATTATAACGTTATGTGTTCGGCAGTATAGTTTAATGATCTGCATTCCTGTTTTGAGCAGTGCGTTCTGAAGATGATCTGTAGAGTAACATTTGATTCCAATTTTTTCAATTATTAACTCATTATATATCTCATATAGAATACACTTTATTATTGATACAACATAACGGTAATATAACGACTAATAGGCTATCTGCACAAAATCCCCCCAATGCTCATGAACGTGTCTGTATGGCTCTGAATGAAGTCCTTTTGAAGATGCGTTCTTCATGCAACAACACAGCTAAACTCTAAAAGTTCATAGCGTTCTCATTATAATACGTATAATTATAGTCAGTTGTAGTTATTAATATTATTAGTTGTTGTTTGAGCTTTTTTGTTGGTCATGGATTGTGGAAAGTGAAACGTAAATCTATAGGGATGGTACGCATGTTAAAATATTTATTCAGCGCTTCTTTCTTTTTGTATTCTTATTTACGGCATCGTCATATAAGGCCGTATATTAACGTTTTTGGAGAAAACTGGTAGTTTGCAGAAATGGCATGATGGCAATTTAGTTTTGTTGTTTGGCATATCTGTGTGCATCATTTCGTCTGAGAAATAATAAAAGGACACCTTTTCATGTATAATTCGTCTTAAATTGAATTTTGTTAATAGAAATCAGTATTGTGAATTGCATCGAATTGTCAGTTGAGTGAATCATTGCATCCCTAATTAATTTTTGTCAGTGCTCCATCTGTATGACATGCTTTCGCGTACCGGTGCTTCTTCAGTGAAATCTGTCAAGTTTAACAGGGGCTTGTTTACTGTCAGGATGAACCCTTGTGCAAAATAAAAGCTGCTTTCAAATTTATACTTATGGCTTGATTTGAAGCGGTTAAAACAAAGCACATCTCTTGTTTAGGACAGCTTGGATTGTGTACTCTTCACGCAGCAGCTCGCTCTGTGTTTTCTCGTTTTGTGTGTCCTGTCATTTTTCAGATGCGTTCGCACCATCAAAGCATATTGATATAAACAGCAATGTACCGTCCTACGCCGGAGTTTCAGATAAAGTTACTCAAGTGCTGTAATTAAAACAATGCTGCGTTTCTTTGATACAAACCCACAGACCCAAATATGTATGCTGTTGTACCTCTTTAGATCAGTTGTTTCGGAGTTTAATTAAGAAGGACTGTGTGTTATGTTGATGAAAAGAGGAACCTGCGAAGCCTGTGTGCTCAAACGAAAGAAACTCGCATACAGATTCTGTAATCAGGCGTGATTCTACCATCTTTTTATGATGTGTTTTATAACCATTAATACATAACTAATATATAATCAAACAAATATTAATGCGTAAGTTGAAATTTGTTTACCCAAAATAGGCTTACGAAAAACCTAGCATCTGCCCATTTTCAAACTGAATGAAATAAATAATAATAATTATTGTTAATAATTAATATTATAAAATCTCTTAATATTATTATTAATATTTTGAATTGGCTTTTATTTTATAATATCATTTTTTATTTTAATATAAGTTTGTCTTTTTTGCAACCTGGTCTCGTAATACCTTTGTGCAACATATTTTTTATGTACTGCACGTTTTGTCTCACTTAAAAAAGAGAAATTTCCAGTGAGTGGCCTTAAAACACAGGTTCAATACGTGACACCCTGGCACATTTTATTACGTTGATATAGGTATGTATTGCAGCGGTTCAGAATTGAAATATCCGAGGAGTCTATCATGTTGGAAATATGCCCTACACCAAATCCAACCCCAAAGCTACCTGATATACTGATATAAAAACGCATTTGTTAATGCAACTGGGCCATTTCAACTTCCTTTTACACCGATCTGAACTGTTTTTGAATCGTAGCTGCACAGGATTGAATGGTAGTACAATCAATTCATGCTCATGGGTTTTTTTATTTCACATGAACTCATACATGTTTGTTATAACTTGAAATGTCCTATTATATAATTTTCTATGAAATAGATTACATTTTCAAGATGTCTACAAATTAAAAAAACGTCTTATTTAATTCATCAGAAATAGATTGATTTTATGAATTCAATGGTGTACAATGAATTTCAACCACGGTAAATTTCAACTACTGTAATACCGCCCACCCCTATAAACAACTATGAATAATTGCACCTCCTGCACAAAAGATGGCCGCAAGTGTCTAGAACAGTCCAAAAACAATATTATAAATGCTTTCAAAGCTCAATAAATTACGTAACCGTTTCTTATCTTCCCTCTCCTATAGGAGTTCCAGACTCAACAATATAGATTTCTTCTGCAGCACCTAATATATCCAAACGCCAATACACGACCCCCCCCCCGCACTCACACACGGCCCACCTGAAAGAAATGCTCACACAATCTTCTTCAATCTTTCGCGATAAAAGAGCAGACATATTGATAAACAGCAGCAGACGCGATAGATCTGCGGCGGCTTTGCGGGGAGAAATAGCGAAGAACCGAGATTGTCCGTCACACAGCAGTCTGAGCTGGCGATAATGGAGAAAATGTGTTTGACATTGTTCAGCACGACAGAGCAATCACTTCAGATGGCACTTGATTCCGCTATTCTTCTCTGCACCCGCACCTTTCTCCTGCGACGCGCCGCATGTTTGCTTTTACAGGAGCCGTGGAGCTCACGCTTGGGACACGCCGTCACGAATCCCAAATAAAGCACCAAGGAAAAACCCTAAAGGCTGGCGACTTTTATGGAGACACTTCGGGACACTATTTGTCTTTGCGCATGGCTTGCGATGCAAGGACAGAGTTCAACACAAATGAGCTAATTAGCGAGCGGAGGCTGAAAAACACTCTCCGCTCGTTTCCCCAAAGTGCAGATATGAAAATAATGATGACTGTGCGGTATTTGTATGCGTTTTGTTCTGATTTATTTGCAGCGGGCTTCAAAAAAAACGCCCCAGAATTGAAATGTTTCAAGTTTTGCGAATTACTTGGATATTTGATGCAAATAAAAAACAAAAATGTTTCCAAATAAGTGCTATTAGGTCACTAAGCAAATGTGTTGCTTCGGTTATTTTAAACGATCACTGGATTATTCTTAGATCATGCCGGAGAACATGATTATTAGGTTTTATGCACCTTCCCGATTTTGAGTGCTGCTGTCATTAAAGCAAATATTGAGAGGTTCTAAAAATGCATTGCATTTTTATTATTATTATAATTTTTTTT
Organism: Puntigrus tetrazona; assembly: GCF_018831695.1. Taxonomy (NCBI): domain Eukaryota; kingdom Metazoa; phylum Chordata; class Actinopteri; order Cypriniformes; family Cyprinidae; genus Puntigrus; species Puntigrus tetrazona. The sequence continues at coordinate 5,092,149 of NC_056703.1, read as the reverse complement.
GCAGTAATATAATTGATAATGGTAAAAAAAAAGCAAGAGATTACATTTAAAAAGCCTTTTCAGAAGACTTTCAAACCGCACTGTATGTGTGCACCTATGTGTGTGTTTGGGTAGACAAGTTCGTTTATCAAAGCCAAAGTTTTTGTCACTGTCAAATAAAAGTAAGAAAAGATTTTTTTTTCCCTTCCATCTGGGTGTGCTCTGCCCTCTCGCTGAGGGAACGGCACGGCTCTGTTAGTTCTAGTGGTCCCCTGCTGTGTCTGCTGCCTCCCATGGTTTTTTCCCCTCGTATCTTTGTTTTTCACATCAAGGCTCTTCCAGACTTCTGAAAGAAAGAAATTCAACTGTAAAATGTTGCTCAATATGCATGCCCATCAATTTGTATGACACACTTTGTGTCAAATCTGAATTAGAATTAGCCGTTTTTATGCAGTACAAACACTTTTACGATACATTGGTCTTTGTTATTTTGTTATAATACAACACACGAGAATAGGATTTATCTGTAAAACTTTATTTTAGGGTCTCTTAATTAGTTTCTTGCATTAGCATGCATAATACTAGAATATTAGCCATTTATTAGTAGCGATTAAGTACATATGAATGCCTTTTTCTACATCGCTAATCCTACTACCTTACTAACTAGTAATAAGCAGTATATTAGTCATTTATAAAGGAAAAAGTTATATTCCCTATTCTAAAGTGTTTTAACTTTAAATTAATTGCTTATAAGTTGCATGCTGACTGCTAACACAGTCTTTAATAGTATTTTAATCTAGATTCAAGTTCATTCCCGTTTATTTACAATACATTTAATAACGCTAATCCAAAACTGAATGAATTTAAGCCACGGATGAGATGATTGTTTGTCCATTACGACAGATGTGGAAAAGTTCATCGCATGCTCAGCTGTGGATCCTCTGCGGTGAACGGGAGTCCAAACAGCTGATAAAAACATCACAATGATCCACAAGTAATTCAAACGAATGGAGAAAAGTTGCATTCTCGTTAGAAACAAATCCATCTTGAGTCCTCTACCCATAATATTGCTATCTCCCGTGAAAAAAGCCATCTCGTCTGAATCAGAAGAGCAATATGCACAGATCAAGCACTGTTTACAAGCAGAAAGAGTTTAAAACAAATATGTATGCGCATTATGATAAGAGAGGACAACAGCAGATGGATTTTTTCACTGGAGGAAGCATTGTTATAGATTTATGGACCCCTGTTTCAGCCAGACACAAAGATAAGAGGATAGATTTGTTTCTTACAAACGCATGACTTTTTGCTTCACAAGATACGAACAGTTGGAGTGGTGTGGATTTTTGGGATGTTTTTATCAGCTGTTTGGACTCTGAAGCTGATGGCACCCATTCACTGCAGATCATCCACTGCTTTTATCTAAATTTCTCCACATCTGTACCAATTTATCCACGTCTTGTATGCTCTATTTTAACTATACAGTAATCAATAATATACTGTATGCTGTTCATTGTTAGTTAACGATACCTTAATTAACGTTTACTAATCTAGTAAACCATACTGAAGTACAAAAATGAACTACTTGGGTGTGGTGGAGTCTAATTAATAGCATTCACTAAAAGATCTGGGAAAATAGTTAAAGTCACGCGTTTCCCACAGATGTGTTATTAATAGCAGTCTGTGAGCCTGGCTGTTGCAGGGGGTTCTGGGTAATGAACGGCAGCTCTGCTGGGGGGTTTACTGGAACAGATCCAGTAAAAGAATCTCAGACCGGACACCTGCTCAAACATCTGTGAGCGGTGACCTCTGTAGCTCACCTTTACTCTATCAGAACAGACAAACCCAAGCCAAGTCGCACACGGAAAACTGCTCATCTGCATGACCGCGCTCAGAGACGCCAACACAAACAGACCTGATCACGTCTGCACGAGCGTGCACATGTGGAGTATTGCAGGGTGGGAATGAATCGCTGTTTGATTGGCGTATATATATATATATATATATATATATAAATATATATAAAGTCCTCTCCGAGCATTGCTGTTGTGAAGGAAACATCCAGTTCTTCTATCTGTGCCGCAGACTTGCGTCAGGCATCTTTAAATGCCGTGTCGCCGCTTACGCCACACTGCACTTCACATTTGCTTTTTCCTCAATCTGTGAAAGAGAGAGGATGATTTCTGTGTTCATAGTGGATGGAGAAGTGAATGGATTGTGTGCACTGAATACAGATGAGAAGAGGTTTCATCTGTGGAGCGGAAGAGAGAGCCACTGTGGCCCTTCATCTTCACTGCTCACTGACTAGATGTGGACTTTACCAACAGCATCAGGGCCGTGTTTTACAGAAAGGTAACGCTGTAGGTTTTGTTGACTTCGGAGAGATGTTAACTACACACTTTTGCCATTATAGACGGTGTTAGGGCCTTTTTGGTCTAGTTTCCTTCCTAATTTTAGAACATATTAGAGATTTGCAGAACAGTGTCCATCTCATTTATTTCAAGGTTTTAATACCGAGCAGTTTGAAAATTTACATAACTAATTTGCCCTCGGTAAACCAGCCCGAGCTTTATCTAATGCATGATGTAACGCACGCTATTGAGCGCTTGTCACGTTTTTGACTTCGTTCCAGTAAAAATTATTTGCCCTAACGTTATCTGAATTTATGCCTGAAGCAATTATTCGAGTTTTGTTCGCGGCGTAAACAAACAAAAAGCAAGTAAAAAGAAAAACTTGCTAGTACACTGCGTTCACAGAAAACAATCTTTTATATCTCGTGCAGCGTTGCTCCTCAAGTGCATTCATTTGGTTTTAAGGCCTTAAACAGACAGTTGCATACTTAAATGTATAATTGTTACGCTTACGCAATTACTATAGTGTATTGATATACTACAATTAGTTATGAGAAGGCATATATCCAGTTAATCGTTTATGCATGCACAGCCAATCACTTTTTAATTATGAAGGCTTTATAATGCAGTGCCTTAATCAATGTTACCCAGATGTTTTCTATGGAGAAAACATAGAACATTACATTTGTTTTACAATCCTGTACTCTTTAAACCTTAAAGAGCGTTTATTCTCTCTGTTTAAAAATGCTTAGACATTTCATCACTAACAGACGAATCAATAAGAAACCAGTAGTTGTATGTCGTACTCGTCTCAGGTCTTCTGGCTTTCTGTCCTTCCCTTCATCTCACTCAGGTCTCATCGACGAGAGGGAATGGGCCTCGGGGTCTTAGCCTCTGATGAGAAATCGCCCTCGTCCCCTGGGCACCTGAACAAGCTGTGGCCCTCTCCTACCCAACATCCCCCTCTGTCTCCCCAAATACGCCTTCGCTTTCATCATCCGCAAAAAACAAATAGCCACAGCCAAACCTGGGACAATCATTTATTTGGCTAATTTTTTTTCTGCGACCTTACAGAACAGGACATTTTATTTGTAGCTGCGTTGATAGATGTGCTGGCAGTTTTCTGATTACGACGCAATTCGATCAGGCTTCTGTGAAAGTAATAAGAATAAATGTCCCACTGTAAACCTGCAGGTACAGACACAACAAGTCTTCAGGAATTGGAGTTGGTGTGAAGGGGGTTTCGATATGAGAGACGCTTTTTTCTTTTTTTGAAAACAGTTATTTTATTTTTATTGATCTTATGTTGCCCTCATCATTCTATTAGCACGTTACAGCCTCCAGTTATAGTCCTGATGTCTTTAGATATATAGTCTAAAGGGCTCATAATCGTATCTTGAGAAATCCAATTCTACGCACTAATATGATATAAAAGAGTTTATTGTTCTATGAAATCTAGGATGCAATATACATATCAATTTCATATCGGATATTTCCCAATATTTTAATGTGTGTTATGGGTTGATAATGGGCGAATATATCTGCTGATGATTGCGCATGCTTTTTTTACGTTTAGATTTCTGCACTTTGCAGACAGTTTTACCCAAAGCGGCTTACAACTGCATTCAGGGAACATGTTTTTATCATTTCGTGCGATCCCTGGGAATCAAACCCTTGACCGGTTGCTAGCCCCATGCCGCACTGTTTGCGCATCCCTAATAAGAGAGCACAGCATTTATTTACAAAATCAGTTCATATACAGAGTTGTACATTGCATTTTTTGGATCACAGGTCGTAGTATGTAGCCTGAAAGTTAAAAATCGGACTCATTGTCCCTTTCTCTGGTGTTCAAAGTTTCAAATGTGCAGTTCTCAGATGTGAAAGACTTTAGTGCGAAGAACGGTGCAGAAATACAGAAGGTTAGGCGCTCTCTCACTGCGCTGAAAGGTTTTGATTTTGACAGATCGTGTGGAACATTGTTTTGTGAACCTGACACTATGTAATCCATGCTGTTGTTGAAGTATGGGGCGGCCATAATGACATTTGACTGGACAGCAAACCTGCAGCTCTCGAGAAGGTACAGCAAACCGCTGTGTCTCCTTTTACACATCGAGAGGGTGTTTGCACCACAAACTTAAATGGGCAGCCTGTTCGATTCCAAGAGTTCTTTACACCAAGAATGATACCGATAAAAATACGGTTCTAAAAATCATCATATCATCACAGATAGGAACTGAGAAATTATATCTTTGGAATCACTTTCAAAACAATTTTTTCCTTGGTTATAAATGATAAAAAGCAGCCAAATTGACACTGACAGCCAATCAAAAAAATTGACAGCCAATCAAAATCAATCCGGCTGTAACGAACTTGAGAATTTAAAGCAGCAGATGAGTGCGCTTTTAAAATAAACAAATGCTATTTTCCCTGTAAATTAGAATGAAATGAAAAATAAATGTAATTTATAATACCAAGTCTAGGTAATCGTGATGTGAAATGTATTAAAAGCTGATAAGGATTTAATGATGACAGCAGTGCTTTCGTCTTTAGTGAGCGCTGTGCCAAAACCTCCAATAAATCCATATTTCATCTACATTCACATGTACAGTCTTTTTGTTTCCACCGGCTTCATTTATGTCAAACCTTCCCAACAGCAATAAGACTGTTCAGTTAAACAGGAACCGCTGATCAATATTTACAGACAGCAGAGGGACTTGTAAGGTGTCATTTTAAAAGGCCCTCAGTTATATCATGTTTGCCACTGGATTTAATCTGTCTCTGCTGTACTGTGCCACAATATTAAAATACGTTAACGCTCGTATATCACTGCAGAAGAAGAAGATTTTTCACGGTCCTGATTTAGTGGCTTTGTGGTCGTCGGGTAGGGTGCGTAATGACCTGTTGAGGTTGTCATCGCACAATGGCTGCCTTTGATTGACAGTAAGGCAACAGTCTATTTGAGGAGCGGAGTGGGCATTTAATCGGAGTAATGTGTTTTGTCAATGCTGAAATCATTTAGGCGATAAATAGGGAGTTATTGTCAAACCACAGAGGTTGCGAGTGCTGGCTATGGATGGTTTGGGCAGTGGAGAAGCCACTGAAGTATAATTTGTCTGTCAGATTGGATTTGAAAAGAAGGTGCCAGATATTATCAGTCAAAGGCTTTGCCATCTCTGGCTCATGCTTGCGTGGATGAATGTTCTCACGTTAAATAGGGCAGAGAGAGAGAGATGCTTTGAAAGACGCTCTGTGGGTCTTTGAAGACATCATGCATGCCTTAATGGATCCTAAAAATATGTTTTTGTTTTAATAAACAAGCGCTCTTTGTGTTATTAGAACAAACATCATACACTTCAAAGAGATCATTAGGTGACATTCATCCTTCACATAATGAATGCAGTTGTGTTTGTAGACTCAGCGTTATTCATTTAAAAAACACTGATGCGCATTTCCTGTGGTTCCAGTTGTCTACAATACTAGAAATCAAAATTTAAACAAAAATCTAGTCATTTGTGCGGCAAGACTAAACAGCGTGACATCTGTATGTATTTTGCAAATGCATTTGTATTTTATATTATTAAGTTTATATTAAGTTATTATTTTAAGTAATTTTTTTCTAATTTATTCCCTGCAAGTTTCACCCTAAATATTAATTAAATTTAATGTAACTTTAGTTGAAGCATTGTAAATCACAAGTGGTAAAATAAAAATAAGGAAAATATTAAATAATATAAGAGCTAACATTTTTATTTATGAATAAATAAATAAAAATAATAAATAAAATGTGGGTCTGTCCAGTAGATGCAAATGAGGAAAGAAGTGTTACAGCTCTCCCTATCTTTTCAGACATGATGTTTCTAGTTTATTTCACATTTAGATGGGTTTTGAATAAATATAGCCTGATATATCAAATTAAACAAAATCTTCAAATTGATGCACATTTTGTAATTTACTGTAGCTTTCATTAAGCTGATTGAAAATCAAAGTTTGTGCAATGGTATTAAATTGTTTTTTTTTCTTCAATTTCAGGACATCAGAAGGTGGTCAGGTGTGATACGTTGATTTAACGCTCCTTGGTTTCCCCTAATGACTGCAGATATCTTGAAAAGCAACACTTTTTAAAAAGCAAATCATCGTTTTGATGTAAAACAACAGTGCTTGCCAAACCAGGACTGTCTGTTTGTCCAAATAGTGGAAGACAAGGTGTGTATGAAACTTTTTTTTAAATTGCGTGGTGCTTTTAGTGGTTAAAAAACGACACACTTTAATTTTTTATTGCAAGCGCGCTGCTAAATGCTCAATCCTTTTGAGAGAAGCTACTATTGAGCATTGTAAATTGCATTATTGAACATTCTGCTTGGCCTGAAGGGGCAGACCATGCCAGTCTGACTTATCAGCCGTCCTTATTCTACAGAATGAGAAGCTGTGACAACATGACCACGGGGCTACAAGAAGCCACAGCAATTTGGAATGGTGCGCACCACTTTGTTCTGCAGCCTGCGGCGGTGGAAGAAGAATGTTTGACTGATTCGCGAGGCTCGTTTCGGGGAACAAGCACACATTCAGACTGCGTTGTTGTGGCTGGGATAGATAGATACGAGGAAAGGAAAAGACAGGAGAACGGTAATTGTAACTGCACTTCACCTGTACTTCAAAGCTTTTAACATAGTCAGCAGTAGGACAGTCATCTGGCCGTGAGGCTCGCATCTCAAAAAATTGCATTTCTTATAATTGTCCCTTGAATATTTCGGTAATTACGCTTTTGAAATACATAGCTCTTTCTTTCTGTCACGAGATAGCTGGCCTGTGTTGGGCAACTTTGTGTTTTGCGGTCCAATTTCACCCACCCGGTTCTCATTTCTGATTTTAATTGCCGAGCGTCCTGATTTTGATATCTCTCTGCATGACAATTAGGAATTTAACAAGCACAATATTTAATACATTTTTTTGTTGTTGTTGCTGATGGTGAAACCGCATGACATTTTCTAAGCTTTAGTCAAGAAATGTTTCCGAAAGGTCTTTCCGATGTTTCTGCAGCTAACCTGGTGCTAGAAATGTCCGTTACTGGGAGCGAGTGTCCTGATGAAATGTCTATGAAATTGAACTTTTGTAATTTCGTTTTAGTAAAAGACCGACGTAGGAAGCTAAGGCAAGCTTCAATACAACTTACTAAACATGCTAAAGACATAAATGATGCTTCAAATCACACGGAAAAAAATCTTAGAGACACGAGTGGGCTCTTAAATATGGCTTTGACCGTTGAATAACTTTCTAGTAACCACGTAGCAGTAGAGTGCGGAATGAGATTTGGTGAAATGCATGTAAGTTATTTTAGTTTTTTATTCTACAACTAAAATAGCATCAGTACTAAGTGGCAAGGACTAGAGGTTAAACATAAATACATAGAACAGGAATACTCTTCTAGCTTTTCAACTTTTAAGCAAAGATAAAGAGTTATCTGAAGTTAAGTGGTAGTGATGCTGAAATCATGCGACGGTGGTGTACTCAAAAATTCAAAGCTGGGCTATTTTTTGAAGATAATATTCAAGGGTTGGTTCATCCTCAAAATGAAAATTCTGTCATTAATTACACACCCTCGTGTCATTCCAAACCCGTAAGACTTTTGTTCATTTTTGGAACATGAATTATGATATTTTGTGATGAACTCTGAGAGCTGTCTCACCCTTCACAAACAGCAACGCAACTGAAACGTAGCTTGGGGTGAACTAACCTTTTAACATCTAAGAATTAGATACTTTAGATCTTAATTATTTTATCTTTCTGCAACAATCTCAAAGCCCATTTGAAAAATACCTATTTACATCATTATCTCAGCATTAGTGTGTGCTACAGTCCACACAAATCATTTTGTTGCAACACCCTGGCAAATAATGTTTTTGTAGCACACCAGTTCTACACATGAATCCAACACTGAACCTAAACACTGGTGAAAGTGTGTTTTTCAATGGCTGTAGGCAATGCTGAAAATGACCTCTTTATGTATGGTACAGTAGTAAATATTCCCACAGGTACTTGAAGTAACTCGATATAAGTGGCACTCAGACATGGCATTAGTATGCATTATGGGGTCAAGTGCTGTAGTACTGCAATGCCCCCTGCATTTTTTCCATTGTGTTTCAATACTGCACCCATAATATGTCTCAAGACTTGGTTTACAAAAATCACTGATTAAAAGAGTTTATTTGTAGCAGGTTTTAACAAGTAGTAGTTTATTTAACAAGTTTCAGCTAGACAAGATTTTAAAAATGACTTGAAATGACTTGTACAGCTAGATTATACTTGAGTTGCTTGAATAAGTTTAATAAAGTGGGTTTTTTTTGCGGTGTAGATTTAGTCGTTGCAAAACATACTTTTCAATTTTCAAGTTAAAAAAGTTTTCATGTTAAAAATGTAGCTGTTTGCATGTAGTCCACAAGACAAAAAAGCTTTAAAATAACCTCCCTTAACAGTTTGGGAACCCTTTTTAATTAAGTTAAGTTTTGTGACGGTTGTTCATGAGTCCCTTGTTTGTTCTTCAGAAAAATCCTCCATGTCCTGCAGATTTGACATATTTTAAACATCTTTTGCATATTTGAACCCTTTCCAACAGTGACTGTATGATTTTGAGATCCATCTTTTGACACTGTGGACAGTTTAGAGACTATAAATAAAAAATAAATAAATAAATAAACAAACAAAATTCACTGATGCTCAAGGAGGGTGTGAAAACTTTTGAACAGGATCAATTATGTTCAAAGTTTTCTTATTTTGTTCAAATGTATTTTTTTTTTCATATAGTACTACCCTTCAGAAGCAACAGAAAATGCTTTCATGTTTTCCGGAAGACAAATTAAGTACAATTTTCCTTGATCTTCACCCGCCCTCACTCTTAATGCATCTTGTTTCCTTCTGGAGCATCAGTGAATGTGAATCAGTGAGTGTCTAGGTTATTTTAATAATTTTTGCTATTTTCTTATGGACTATGTAAACATCTTTTGTGTACAATATCCTACTCAGGACAGTGCTAAAAAAAATAACATGCATTTTGTATAATTTCTCCTATTTTGTTAAGATTTTTCACAGATTCTGCAAGGGGTGCTAAAACTTTATATATATATATATATATATATATATATATATATATATATATATATGATAACTGATAGCCCAGAAAACACTGGGCCTGTAGTTACTAAATGTGAAAATTCACAATTGTCCAGTCACTTCTAATGTGTCTTCTTTGTTCTTTCTTTCTTTAGTACGTTGTGATATCAGGCGTGTACAATTTGTAGCGAGCATTTTTATTTAAGAGAACATGCCGGCATTATTTTTTTAATTAAAGTTGCTCTTTAATACGAGTCTCTTTATATTTGCAGTGTAGCAAGTGCTGCAAGTGCAGATGACAGGAATTCAGATATCATCTGCAAGAGCGACAAGTCTAAAAGTCATCAGAGGAGCCGGAGGGCGTTCTGCGCTGAGGTCTTTCATGTTGAGGGAGTTTCTGTGTGGAAATGAGGCCACACGCATAGTTTTTCTCTTGTTTTCTATCTATCTATCTATCTATCTACCACATGACGATTGAGGCTGTGGGGGGAAATAAAAAAGTGCATAAAAATAAAACATTTTACATTGAATTAGCACGCTCGCTGGAGACTAGTAAGATGAGGAAGCGTGTGGAGCGAGACGAGCCTCTCTCTTTCCCTCTCTCTCTCCCTTACCTTTTACTTTCACTAATAAGAGATGGCCAATTAAAGCCTTTTAGAGCCACAGCCTGATCAATACCCTCCCAGGATCTTCCTAAAGAGAGCGAGAGAAAGAGAGAGTTATATTTATGATCCCATTCCTCCTCAGTCCCCGGAGAGAGAGCAGCTATTGAAAGATTCGTATTGACTTTCCATGCAGGGCTTTCATCTTGTTTTATTGCGTTGTGGCACGGTGTAGTTTGGCTGTGGGTGATGAGGGGGTGGAGGGGAAGGGATAGGGTGTCGGGCTGAGAGAGAGGAGCCTGGGATCTCTCGGGCTCCGCCGCTGCAGGGAGCTCCATTACGGAGAGAAGGAGACGGCCACAAGAGGGGAGCAATTTGAGCAACGCCTCGTAACCTCCAAACACCCACTCCTGTCTTCCAAGGTGCTTGTTTGCGGTTTACAGTAGCAGGAGTCGAATGCATACAAGGTGTATCGGCTTCGAAAACGACTGTCTTTGTTTCTTTGCGAGAGCAAAGATTAAGAAACACACTCTGGCTGCACCAAAATAGATCTAATCTATAATATTTGGAGAAAGCTATCTGCTAGCGTTCTCATTCATCTCTTACTTGGCGCTTGTTTTTGGCTTGTGAAATACGCATTGTGCCATTTTGTCTTTTTTTTTTTTTTTGTTATTCAGAAATCTCTGAAATACGAGATATTTTCGATGCACTGCTGTTTAAAAGTTTGTCTTTTTTCTCTTATGGTCACCAAGATTTATTCAATCAGAAGAATAAATGCAATAATAATGAAATATTGTAAACAAGAACTGCCATGTTGTTAATATATTTTAAATCATTTATTCTTGTGATTCAAGAAAGAGCGCGAATATAAGTGTTGCTAACATTTTTGTGGAACAGTAACACATTTGTAAAAATCTTTGAAAAACAGTTATTTTTCCTTTTTGCAGTATAAAAGGTGACAAAGACACCTATTTCTGTATTCTTGCAGCTTTGAGCAACCTTCAATGTTAAAATGAGCTTTTTTTTATCTGCAGAATTCTAACATCTATCATCAGAGGGCTATCTGGACATTGTTAACCAGCTAAATCCTTCGAGATATTTATACTGACTGATCTCTTTTTATTATTGCAAAATTTTGCAAGAGGAAGTTTCTGAATTCATATGGTCCAGCATGCATAAAGAAATTCAGATAATGACGGTCATTTGACCGTATGATTATCTGGTAAGTGTCCATCATATAAACTGGTTAACCAGCACAATGCTGTAATATGGCATAGAATAAATCTTAAAGGGACAGTTCACCCCATTTCAAACCAGTATGATCTTCTGTGGAACCCAAAGAAACCGTTTCTTTCTCTCCGTGTTTGGAAAGCCGAAGGACTCCAGTGTGGTTGGGCCCCTATTTTTAACATCTTTTTTTGTGTTCCACAGAAGAACGCACAGGTTTAGAAAGGCAAGTAAATGATGATAGATGAGCCGTGCTTTTAACCAGAATGTGGAGTTTAATTAGAAAATGATGTACTTATAAACATGAACAATGAATGCAGGAGAGAGATACGCTCTTGGCCTAATAAACCCTGATTTGAAAAGTATACATATAAATGGCTCCATTAAATGAGGAAGAAGAAAGAGGGAAATACAATGCGTCATTTTGGATTGCTCTCAGAGAAGGTTAAAGAATGATTAGACGGATAGAAGTCCCGTAGCAGTTGTCTGAGGAGCACAGAAGTCCCTGGTGTGAAATGTGCACTAGCTGATCAATATTCCTGTCAGGCTGCATTAATCTCCATATAGAATGTCACCTTAATGCCAGAGATACACAGTGGTTTCTGCTGCCTGGATGCCTGTTAAAAGTATGGATCAGAGCCAGTGTTTAGCTGATGCTTCTCCGGCACCGCCGATCTCAGGGCAGTTCTGAGCCAGCATTTCACTCTTCTTGCTACAGTGTGTTTAAGAATGGAAATTCAAAAATAGAATTTTCAAGTTTGAAGTTAGTTTTTTTGCTTTTTCTCGTAGAAAGATTGTGTGAAACTTTGAGAGTTTGAGAGTCTTTTTAGCTATGAAAGAGCAACTTCTGGGTAATAAAACATTCAACGGGGTTAAATGAAATTAGTTCGAAATTGGTAGAAAATTGGCTGAAATTTACTCACCCCCCAGGCCACCCAAGGCGTAGATGAGTTTGTCTTGCCAGACATTGTTTGATGGACTGGAGCCATGTGGATTACTTCTTATCAGCTGTTTGGACTCGCTGTGACGGCACCCATTCACTGCAGAGGATGCGGTGGCGAGGAAGTGATGTCAATTTCTCCAAATCTGTTTTGATCAAGAAACAATCTCGACTACAACATGAAAGGATGACTACACTTTCATAAAATGGTTTCATTTTTGGTTAAAAACTATTACTTTGCCTGCATAAACTCTCAAAAATAAAGGTTCTGCAGTGATACTGATAGTTACATGAAGACCCTTTAAAATCCACTGAACCTTTTCAAAAGGTCATTTAAAGCTGCATTTTGCAAGTTTTGCTTTTTTGTCTGTTATCTCTGAAATTGCTGTTATTTGCAGCATTATTTGAACAATATCGAGTCTGCCATGTTTATTATAAAGCATTACGCTAAATCATACCACAATGATGATCAAATTGATTGATTATTTAATTAGCTCATATAGCATAAAACTATGCTATTATTATTATTGTTATATTTTATGTCAACATTTTTATGTTAGCAACATCAGCATTGCATAACTTTGTGTTAATCCAGTCCAGCCTCTAATTTTGATACCGTTTGAATTTCGTATTATGAGTCTTTTAACTCAAAAAGCACATTATTCTTTAGTTTTAAACTGGTTCTCTTTAAAATACAAATTGTGTGCATTACCAGGCTATCTGTAATCAGATGCACATTTAAAACTGTAATATCATTTAATGTCATTTCATAAACGCATAATCATTTCTGGATTACAATCCCCTATCAAAATGATACAACCTGATCTCATAAAAATATGTACCTCAGTGCACTATTTGTGCGACACCGTTATTACGTATCTTACTGCATGTTTCGCCGCAGTTTCAAAGAGAAATATGTGAACCCTGGCACATTTTTATCACGCTGATAGGTCTATTAAAACCCATAGATGTGAAGCTGGATATGTGTGATGCTAATGTTCAAAAGCATTAGTTTTCAAATATCCCAGCATATTAATATCGTTTTGAAGTCATAACATGATACATGATTGTGCGTAAATGGCGCTTTATTAATCGAAATTCTGTAAATCCGTGTAAAAAGGAATAAAAGATAGTCTCTAGTGTTCATTTTTCTTTGGAAACTGCAGGGATATGTACGTGTCGGTACGTATTACGTACGTCACTAAAAAGTGCATCAAGGTACGTTTATGGTAGAAATGATTTGAGTTTAATTTTTTCCAGCTGCAGTGATCCTCACATGCGTTATAGCATACTAGCTGGGAAAACTTTTAGGTTTACAGATGTGACGTAATGAAGCAGCAGCCAAGAAAACTTACGGACTGCAGCTTTAAATGGCATTCCCAGAATGTTTCTTTTGTTTTAAATCTACTAAAAGCAGTACACGTCCCTGAAGAATCCTACAAGACATCCACCTTATCAAAGGAGCATGCATTTAGAGGCCTGTTATGCCTCCTGCCAATTAGCACGCGATAAACAGGACTTCACTGGCGGTGGGAACAGTGATCAAGAGGTTAACTGCAGTCATTACGTCTGCAGAGTTTAATAGATTTTTTTCGAACCCAAATAGCGAAGCTCTATGTTGCTAACAAAACTTTATGTTCTCAGAAAGGCTGGTGTAATTCATGCTCGCGCAGGGCCAAACAGATAGAACAGTTTTTAAGGGGTTTTTTTTGCTTCGGTGACAACAGAACCGCAAACTTTTGCAGCTATGAATAAACACTCAAAGGGATCTGAAAGAAGTGCAGCAACGATTCTGTGGAGAAGTGCAATTAAAACGAGAAAAACACACTGGGTCGTTCGTTGCCTCCGTATAAAGATTAGTGTTTCTGCCTTAATCAAGTGTGGATGAATATAGATTTTTTTAAGGGGCTTATTTACCTTTTTAGAAGGAGACTTTCTTTTTTCTTCAGTGTATTAGAGATATTCTTGCATCCCAGTGGCAAATGGGAAAGAATGTTTTGGATGCATTTCAGCTGAAATCCCCACTTGATTAGATTTAATAAGCTTATGGGCCAATCGTAATACGTTTGAAATGGTATCGAAGAAGCCTTTCAGAAACCTCTCTTAATACTACAAAAGGACAATAATAATGCCGCTGAAAGACCCAATTCAAAAACATAATGTCGATGTTAAGGATATGTAAAAATTTGTTTGAAATGAGCAAAGCGATAAACTTTTTTTTGTGGTTTGTAATTACATAATGCACACGATTCTTTAATATTTTATCACCGATTTACATTGCAATCAAACCACTTTAACACTTTATATTGTAATTGTTTATTCAAATTTTATTTTAAATGTTTATTTAAAATGCCAGTTCACAATCAATAATGATGCTTCCTTCAGTGAAAAAGTCCATAACCTCTTGTCCTTTTACATGAAAATCCAACTTTAGATCCAATGTTCATTATTATTATTATTATTATTATTATTAGGTAACTATTTCTTTAAATCTGTTACTGGTAATAAAATGAGTGGGTTGATGTATTTTCCCTAGACTGGATGAAAAAGTTACTTGAAACACATATATAACTTCATTTTATGTTGTTCCCAAAGCTGCTCTTTTACACGAATGCATGGTGATCATAGCTGTTAAATTCAGTTGTTAAAAAAAGTGAGGATTTGAACCCGAATCCCTTTTCACACTAAATGAAAGCTGTACCATTAGACTAACACATTTTATATAACCAGCTCTTAAGAACATGCTTTTTTTCCCCCATGGTCATGTGGTCTGTGACTGGTGACTTTTAAAAAAGCCTGAGAAAAAGCCCTTCATTTATCATCGTGCTTCTTCTGTACCTGCATGACTGTTCCTGACGTCCATCGTCAGGATGTAAACTCTATATGCTTTTAAACTGGATGACCTTTCCAAATATTTCTTCTTCTTTTTTTTCGACCTGACTTTCACAACCAAAAATCAGTATAAATTATTGAAAACCTCTCCCTGCAGCCTGGTACTGATTTTTAAAAGGTTTTATGGTATTTCTATGCAAATGGAGCGTGCTTTTTCTGATGCTTAATCTTTAACTCTTGATGTCATAACACACAAAAAGCAACGTCCACTGATCTATCTATAAGAGACATGGATTGCTCATGATGTCATCAAATTGAAGCCACTACATTGCCCTATTGATATTCCCTAGTATTGAATAAATAGTACACATTTAATGAGAAAACATCACCTTTATATATGTAGTCTCCTTGTACACTTAATATCATTTCCGATAAGTACGTAAAGGCAGCATTATATTGCTTTTATTCATATAGTACTCAAATATTTCAACAATGATTTTGTTAACGGCATGCATTTTGTAGCAGTTATTTACGACATATACGGTACACAACACTTTACTCGTATACTTTTACGCCATAGAGTGCGCACCGCGAAACGGATGATGCTCAATCAAGACAATAACAAATAAGTACGGACTTAAAGACATGCTTTATTTGATGATTCGTGAATTTCAACACAAAAGCATTTTTTTTTGTATTAGTACGCATTTTTGTATGCATTGTACATAATAGTTTGTACTGTAATATTTATTGTGTATTCAAATACATTTCTTATACCACATATAGGTTCATGTTTAATATCTCATGCGTAATTACGTACATGAAATATGTTTTGTCATGAAAATATGTTATCTGCGTTGCATTCCCTGAATGATTTCAGTATCACAAACATTACAGATATCATCTGAAGTAAAACTCCATGCAATGAGCAATCTAGTCGTTATATAGTTCTATAATTTTAGGCAAGCAATTTTTTTACTCGGTAGTCTTCAAACTGGATGTAAATGGTGTGCAGTTTATGACTCAGTCAAGTGTTATTTTAGGCCAGCAGCAAAATTACTAGAACTTTTAACCAACGTTGAGGTCAGCATTGGGCTTTTTTCCCTTTAATATTTATTTACTTAATTTATTTTCTCATACATTTGTTTCAACTAATGTCTTAATATCCTTTAGGACAGGCTGTGTGGATTACAAGTCTGAAACATAACATCTTTGATTAATAGGTGCTTCGTCTACACAGTTTTTAGAAACTAGTTAGAGGCTTGGCTTCTATCCGGGCCTGGCGAGCTGATCCGTGGCTAATGTGCGCCGATCCAGTGGCATGCATCATCGCGAGCCGAGGGAAGGATGTTTGCTGGGGACTTATTTGAGTTTAACGCTGACAGCCTGGCGAGAAAGATAGAGAGTTTCGGAATAAACTTTGCCATGTCATTAGGCAAAAATGTTCATCGGAAATTAGACTTGGGCTTTAAAAATAATGCTAGAAGTTATACAGCTAATCCACAAAACGTCATCTCTTTTGCTCGGTTTTTCGATCTAGGGGGGTTTCGCAGATGCAAAGTTTCGCGGACGTATCGAATATTCAGTTAGTAGCGCAACCAAACACATGTAATCATTTATATTCGTTTTTAGCAGCTTTGCTAGTGGTTGCATGTGCTGGTCATTTCTGGCAGGTGCTCACTCCCCTGATGTTTGAGATTAAATATTCATTTTAGTCTCTGCTTAGAAACTTTCGGAAAGATGACTTAAACAAGAAAAAAGAATAAAAACACGCTGTAGTTCAGGTATGGAATTACCCATAAGATCTTCAGAAAATTAATTTAAATTATCACACCGTGAACTTGTTTCATCTTCTTGAATAATTCTCTTTTATTTCCCCTTAAACTGTATTGAGCGCATTCGGCTGTCTATCAGCGAAGCGCACTTTTCTTCAGCTCCACGGACCACACTTTCTCGGCCTAATAAGACGCTCCTAAAAGTCACACCGTCGCATTTATGACCGTGCCGCTTCTGCGGAGGTCACCAAAGACAACGTGCTGATGTGTTTATTTCTTCTTACCATGAAAAATCCCATCCTGCTCGGCTGGTCCGGCGGTGCCAGGAGACCTGACATCAATTTCAGCCTGTCTTGCGATACGCAGCAGAGAAATGTTTACTTCTGGATAGCTGGAGCCTCTGCGGCACGCGGGTTGTTGCGTGCGGTACGGTATCTCTTCTCCGCTGCGTCTGGACTTTCACCTGCTGTTGTTTGTATTCGAGGGCGAGCGTGTCGTTTCGGCTCATCTTTCACTCTCCTCGCAATCTTGTTACTTAAAGCTGGGAGGGGTCAAAGTCTGGTACGCCGTCGTCATGAGCTGACCGCTGCCGGAGCCTCTGAGAGTCTGGATGTATTACGTTAGCTCTCAGCGGCGCTCTCTGTTTATTCCATTTGTCAATTTCTATAGATGAGACCGGAGGAGGAGGTACGGAAGATTTGTTCGAGCACTGTGAAAAATGAGAGCGTGTCTCAAGCCTTCGTGATATTCTTCGTTTTGAAAAAAAAAAACCCTTCAGCTAGACATGATGCTAAACTGTTTTTGCATGATTCTTTGATTTAGAAAGTTAAAAACCAGAGCATTTATTTTATATAGAAACCTTTTGTTATGGCGATATATAAATATACAGATACTGTCGCTTTCAAACATCTTAATGTCGATAAAAATAATATATATAAAGACGGATGCATAGATGGATAGAACAAGTAATAAAAATAGTCATTATTTTTACATTTTCATTTGTTTTTATAGATTACGTTACAATGAAATGGATTTGATAAAATAACAAATGTTTGTATGCGTGTTGCATTATTAGAACAACTTAAATATTATTCAATATTAATACAAAAATGCATGTTTTTTATTGAAATTGATAGTACATCTCATTAATGATTGCAAGCAATCGACAAGCACTTAAAATGTAAAAAGTCTAAAATAGCATTCTCTTGTAAAACTTCAAAAAACATTTTTATTTACACCTACAGAAATTCATTTTTGTACGCTGTCCCTGTGGACTTACATTCTCAGTACATTTTTATGCTATTTGATATACTGCTCTGGTGTAAACATTTTTAACAAGTTCTTTTGAATTCTAAACGACGTGCAAAAAGCACAAGAGGAAGTCATTTCTTGCACCGTCTTACGTCATTTAATGAAGGGTTGAAGGAAAACCTCCATCTCATGTCACTTGTCCGGACTGTGTTCAGTTTAACTGCATTGAGCTGCTTCAATAGCTCAGTTCAGACCGAGAGAGGAAGAAAGAGAGAGTCTCCAAGGTGATTATAATAGTTAAAGGTTAATTTGAGTGTTGGAGCCCCAGGGCAGAACTCTGAATAGAGCGGTATGGACTCAGACACAGAACCCCGAGCCCATTTAATTACAGAGAACAAGCTCCGCTCACACGGTGGAAAAGGGCACTCGCAAAATGGTGCCCTCTCAAGTGGAGCTTACTGAAAGGTGATGGTCCCTAAGATGAGGCTCAGAAGTGTTGAGGGAGACAGAACCTGCAGTGAGTCTTTGAGAGCCAGCTGTTCTTAGCCATCTCTTTCACTCGGGGCTGTGATGTGGTTGGGTGACTCTGGACGCCTCTAAATTCAAAACCGTGATTGGTCGTCTCCCAGGTCAGAAGAGAGACCTTTAATGATGTGGCAACAATTTATTCAGAGCAGTAACAGCACTCAACAGCATTTTTGTCTAAATTGATTCATTGTTATATTATGTTTACCAAACCAAAGTATAGATGCAAATGTTTATTGTTATATACTTGTTTCATACATTATGCTAGAAAAATCGGGACTTTTGGGACTTTTAAGCATTCATCAGCTGGAAAAATTGCAATAATATCATTTCTCTGTGCCTTAATCGTTATAGTTATGGTGTGGACTGCTATTCTTTAATATTAAAAACTATTTTTAGAACTATATCTTTAAAGATATCGTGCATTGCGTGAACGGGCATGCAATTTCTTTTCCATTTGTGCTCTAGTTAAATAACACATAACTCACCTGTAAGCAAATTCAGCATTTGTGTCTTGTCATGCTTTTCTCTCGCTCAAACGCTCAGTCTCTTTCACACGCTGTCACATGGTCTCCATCTCTTCACACATTTTCTCTCTCTCTCTCTCTCTCTCTCTTTCTTTCGCCTTTACCTGAGGGCCTTCAGTCCAGCAGGAATAACTTAATCTCGTCGGGTGCGTCTGGGTCAAGTGTCTAATCTGGTCTCAGATGAAAAGCAAACTGAAATCGGTGGCGCAAGCACACACGTCCGGCCTGGTGGAATTGGTTCCTTTTGCATTTTCAAGTGTGTCATTTATATTTCATTGTAGGGGAAGGACAAGGCATTAAATTGATGTGGCTGGTAGAGGATGCCGGGGAAAGGGCTGACCGCCGACGGGCCCGGCTCAGCGTAATCAGGGTCAAACATACAATGTAGAACATGGTCCAGAACATCGCTGCTCATTACACTGACGTGAGCAGAGCTGCATCCACGCGGGGAGACTTGTCTAGTGCTGTAGGGGTTTAATAACTAGAAAAAATGTTTCTCTTTTGGCTCCTGATCCCAGAGTGATTTGAGCTGGCCGAGTGAGAAATGTGAGCTAAAGATAGAGAGGAGCGGCTTTAAGTTAGCGGTGAGGAGGAAGATGAGGAAAATGTTGTTGCAGGTATGTGCTTTTAAAGAAGCTGAAGATCAGAGCCAGTAGTGATGATTCAAATTTTTTTTTTTAAATATATATATATATATATTTTTGGAGTAGATATACACACTAATAAAGAGTTTGAACATCACAGAGTGAAAAAAATGTAAAAAATGTAAATTTGACCCCATCTCTTTTTTATGTCTCTTTCTTAAAGGAAGGAAAAGCAACAGCTAAAACATTTGAAAGCTTGGGATAGCAATAAGATTATTAGATTTTCATTTTGGGGCGAACATTTAGTTTCACCCTTGTCAACTCCAAACAGTTAGGCATGTTTCTTTCTTTTGACCATTCTTGCGTTTAAAAGTAGAGGTCACCTAAAAATAAAAATATATTGAGCTTATTGCTGTTCCAAAAACCTTGAAGCCTTACCGCCATAATACACAAAAATGATGCTTTGCAAACGGTTGGAAGAGACGACTTTAGATGAATGGCAACATGAAGGAAAGACAACAAATAGGAAATGAGCTGTTTGGCTTGTAACATACTGACAAGGACTTTTTTTCATGAAATAATGGAGAATTTGATGACTTGACTGGAAGATACACATGTAGTCAATTTGCTCTGTAGATAAGCGCACGGGCGTTGCTGTGAGACGGCAGTGGAAGTGCAAGATTGTGTGAAGAAATAGGCAGAGCGAGTAAAATTCAAAGAAAAGACTCATTTCTGAGTCCCATTTAGATGTAGAAAATAGATAGAGCGAGGAGCGTTTGGCCTAATGTCTTTGTAAACAGGATGTTGACAGTTCAATCAGAGTTTTATTAGAGTGCACAGATAAAGACTCTGTTCGCTCTGTTACTAGCCTAAGTTTACTTTCGATCTCCTTTACACATGCTCACTCTGCTTTTTTGCTCATTTTGTGTTTCCTACGAAATGAACGAGCACCAATCTTTAGCAATATAGCTGTTCGGCTATTAAGAAGGATTGGAGAAGCGAGTAATATCGGAGGCAGACTCATCACCCGATGCGATCCTGCAAATGAGACACTGTTATAGCCTATCCCAGAATCCTCCTCGCTGCGCGACGAGAGAGGACAGAACAGTGTCACGTTAATGAGAAGGAGAGATGAATGTGTTTGATGAAGCATGTCAGAGACAGGTGAAGTTACACGAGAGAGTGTGTTCTGGATCCTGTAGGTGTGGTAACGGCGCAGATGAGTGTGTTCTTCTACCGGGCCGGTTAATGAAAGCAGATCAGACTTTCTGTCCGCCGGCGCTGTCTGATAACACCAAAAAGGAAGAACACAGTACATCTCTCACCAGGAGATTCACAAGTGGAGAACACTCACACACACAACTGTCCACAAGTTGTCAAGAAGTCGGCAATGTCTGCGGGGTGAAAGCTAAATCAGACTCGCTGCTGGGTTTCAGTGGCTGTCACCTAAGAAAAAAAACTTCTTAGAAAGACCATGCACTGTGAATCAAACCTCATTCTTTAAAAGCAAATTCAACAATTGTATTCTTTCAGACATGACCGAATAGTAATTAAACAGACGTCGCATGAATATAATAATCAATACAATGCTATTCCTGCAGGGAGCTGCTTTGTGTTAAAGCTAATACCGAAGTTCAGTTAGAAAATATACGCTGGGTTGCTAGGTTTGTGTGACAAAACTATCACTTGCCATTCAGAAACTGCTCAAAGTAGCGTATTGACCATATCCCAAATATTTTCAACTCAACATATGTCATGTTCATACCTAAAATATGTATTTTACAGTCACTGTTAGAAGCCTTGATCATACAATCTTTTACATTTTTAACACACTCTGTTAGCTTGGATAATTTAGAAGTTTCGTCTGGTCTTTTTTTGAGATACTGGGGTTGGACAATGAAACTGAAACACTACCCCCACCCCCCACCCCGGTGAATGAACGCGCAGGTTTTTTTTTTTTTTTTGTTGTTGTTTATTAAATGGCATCATCTGCGCTTTGATCCTTTTCAAGCTATTTTCCGTTAGTAACCTAAACCAGGATAGTGGGCGATCGTGTACTGCACAAGGCGCCTGAGGACGTATTTCCTAGTCATGGTGATTTGGGCGCAAGGTTCTGTATGCAAAAAAAAAAAGGAAAAAAATAAATCTGTGAGTAAGCAGAAACGCTGTTAAGTGCAGGAGGTCTGAGTGAGAGCGCTCGGGGCATGTGCGCACCGTCATCTCTCTGCAACGAGGAGTAAACAAAGTGTTTTGACTGCTGCCAGGAGGAATAGACTCTGTCTGCGACATCCGCCTCTCTCACCTTCTTTCTTCTGTTTCTTTCTCTCTTTTTTCCCTTCCTCACGGTCTCAAAGGAACCATCGTCTCCATTTTTCCTGTTTTCTCTCTACAAGCAAATAATGAAAAAATGGCTGATAATTAAAGGAATCTGTGAATGTGAACACAGGAAACTGCAACCGACAGATTAACTGTGACCTACACTGTTTAATTGCTGCGGTCTATACGGAGGCAAATTTGCATTTCTATGTGTGTGTGTGTGTGTGTGTGTGTGTGTGTGTGTGACAAAATACCAAGCGGCTTCCAGCCGTCTCCCTTGGAGAGTGTTTCTGAGAGTGTAAATTCTGAAAGGAGACATGTTGAAGGTGCAGGAACTAAGAAAAGAGTCTGTTAGAAAAGTCGGCTCTGTTATTCAGACCTACGGTGGCCCTAAAAAGTTTTTTTCACCCTTAAGCCAGAGTTTATATCATTGCATTGGCTAAAACAAAATCAAACCTAGTATATTATTTGTATTTTTTGCCCAAGAAAGTTTGTTTTCTAAAAGTTTAACGTGTGTTGGCAACAAACCAAGAGATTTTTTTTCGCTTCTAAACTAACAGTGCACTTTTATATTTCATTTGATATCACTGATGTCGCAGCCCTTATAAACCAGTGCTAATTACCAAGACTAATTAAAGTGCTTAAACTATGATATTCGTGATATCCTGTCTTATCTGGATTACCGTAATGGAACTGTGGAAACTGACATGAGCTTGAAACATGCCTGGTTTCCTCGAGGTGCACAGCGAGGAATTGCGCGAACTTGCCGTTGCGTATTTTTTCCCCCCGACGCTATGAGATTCGTGTTTTTCACCCTCACACGGTTACACCTAATTATTTTCTTCCTCTTTTAAATCAGGCCTTAATCCACCCCGCTCTCCCTCTCTTTCTGTGTCTGTATATTAATCACCGAGGCTAAATAAAAGCATGCAAAAAGGTCACAGTGTTAATTAAGAAACCGCCCGGTGCTTTTGTCATTTTGGATCAGGTTTAGTGAGCATAGGAGTCTACACACAAACAGAACCTCGTAGAAAGCGCCGCACCATTATTCTGTGAACCCGACACACACACACACACACACACACACGTAAGGTGCTACATCACAGAGGCTTGTCCTAATTAAAGAAGGCCTGTTCTCCATGCGGTGATGCTCTTGGCAGTGGCACGCCTCTATCCAGCCAAGCTAATGCCAATCTTAATTACATCTCTGATTCAGCAGAGAGAGAGAGAGCACATACGCTTACATACGCCGTCTGCGCTTCATACTGCACAATCACGCCTGCTTTGAATATCTTCAATTTCATAAACCGCAAGCCATAGAGGAAATGACGGTCGGTCTAGGCATCCCGGATTCAGAATAGAAACAAATACAATTACCAGCGGTAAAATTGCACCGGTAGCGTGATTGTTTTTTATTTATCCAACGTGTAATCAGTGATCCGAAATTGATTTTCTGCCAGAAAGCTGTAAACGCAGCCATGTGCGGTTTCGTGGGGCATTTACGGGCGATTACTTGTCGCAAATCATCTTTGATTTATGATTGTTCGTGCATTTGGGTTACCCTATCTCTTTAAATGCGTTTGTTTATCTTTGCAGGTATTTTTATAGGTCATGTTAAACTAGCACCACAGCTTCTGGGGCGATGAAATCATTGGTGTCACGTTACAATAAGGTCCAATTGACAACATATTAATGTTCATTTATTTATACATGCTCGGCGTTGGAAAAATGTACACAAATGTTTTTGAAAGACTCTCATGTTTACAAAAAAGCATTTATTTATAGTTCACAATAATATTGTGAATGCTTAATAATTTCAGTCATAATTTTAATATTAAATAATAATTTATAATATTAATAATTTTAATATTTAATATTTTTATGACTGAGCAGCATTTATTCAACAATTCCTTCGTAACATTCTAAAAGTTTTGTGACTTTAGATCAAGTTAGCGTCCCTGCTTAATAAAAAAATACTTAATTTAAAGCATGCGTATATTATGTTCCATGCAATAATGTAAGTATTATTATTTAATTACAATTCAATTTCCCACTCTGTCCGCTCAGCATGTGCGAAGGTATACTGTCTATGTGAAAGGTGCAAATACATATGTTGACAGGCAGGTAGGAAAGCCAATTGAAACGCTCGGACCGAGCTTTTCGATTGGACGAAAAATTCTCGGTCCTACGCTTGCCACAGAATATATAAATACACTTAGACCACTTTCAGGACGTGAAGAGACATGACTAAAAATGACAACCACCTATTGCACCTTTAATCTAAATTACTGAACGCTGTAAAACGATAGGTTGTTGTTATTTCGTAGCTAGTGCATTAACTGATATTAACATACAGAACTGAAATGAAAAGTGTGAAAGTATAATATAAGTGTATAACTGAAATGAAAGCAAATTAGACAACTAAATAATATAGTTGGTGTGAATAGCCGCAAAATACAGCTTTATGTGTTTTAATGTGCAGTTACTATGGACTGTGTGGGAACAGGAATTTCTTTCAGGCGTATGTTTATGCTCCTGACCTCATCACTTGACTCTTAAAATACAGCAGGGCTATAATGCACATGTCTACACGCCTCCTTTAGCACGCCGCTGACCCCGCTCTCCAACCATCCTCTCATCTTCAAGCCTCTCCAGTCTTTAGAGCAGAGTCACGGCCTTTGGGCTGTCCCCAGCGACGGCTGTCACGGCGCGTGGAAGTAATGGGCCTGAGTTACAACTCCCACCTTGATCAGCTAGTGACAGTAATGAAGAGATTCTCTGTCTTTCTCATTTTCCTTTCTTCTCTCGTCTGGCACCCTGACTTTTTCCTCTCTTCCCTCCATCTCTTTATCTTTGTGAGCACTTTATCATTTCAGCCTTGCTGTCAGGGTTATATTGCTGGCCGTCTCTGTGGGTTCTCTCTCGCTCTTTCCCTCCCGATCCAGGATTTGTATCCTTCTGTTTTAATGGTGCCAGCGAGCCAAGCGCAAACAATAATGAGGTAAGTGCGAGATTTGTCTGGATCGGGAGCTTGGCTTTGGCCCCCGGGTACGAATCCATTTGCCCCCCGGACAGATTTTGCGAAGGCTAGGGAGAAGTATCCCGGATTAGACCGCAGGACATTTACCTTGAGCTGTGGGTAAATCCCATCTCAATCTAGGCGGTTTGCAAGACTGAAGGCGACACACGGTGCAGGACTGAAAACTCCAGCAGGATCTCGAGTTCCTGCATTTTCATGTTTCCATCGTGTTACAAGTGCATGACGTGCAAAGGTATGAAGTACTGTCAGTTACCGTTTTATTACTACCAGGAAATAATTATTTCATAACCAGCAACTCTCAAAAACTCCTCTGTTGAATACTGCAGAACATTTGATGCATACAGTCACTATATTTAGTTATTCATAATCAGACTGCTGCATATATATATATATATATATATATATATATATATATATACTGTATATATATATACTGTATATATCATGATATAAAAACAGTAATACGTCTTTTTGTATTTTCAAATTGAAATTGCCTTTAAATACCCTCTTCAGTGGAATTAGGATTTTAACAAGATGTAGTACAATAGATCTAAAATAAAATAAATTAATAAAATTCTGTTAAACGAGTAAATGTATAGTTGGTTTGACTTTCAATTTTTTTTTCTTTTACGCAACCTGGGCTCATTAAAAAAAAAAAACATTTAAGCTATATTTCTGTAAAATATATTTTTTACATTTTTTTAATCACATCGTTATTTAAATTTAAAATGGCATGTATGGTTATTTCGTTTAATTTAATGAAATGTAACTTTAGCAAATGTTTTAACTGGCAGTCGGGTTCCAGTTTTGTTTCTGCGTCCTCGATATCACTTTCCATTGTGTCTTTTGTAATATCTCTACATAGCAACAAAAGCCAGGTCCTTAATGACATCATCATCCAGGTACTGACGTCTCGCCCATTTCTACTTTTTATAGAGTTCCTTTTATAGAAAACACAAGACAAGCGTGTTTATTTTTAAGCCGTCGCAGAGTTCAGAAGGAATGAACAGAATGACCCAGCAGACGGAGTCACGTGGCCTGTGATTGCGCGAGAGGAAGAACACAAACATCTCTTAATATTTATAGATTTATATTTCTGATATGGCATTTCCCGCATTCTGATTCCTTTGTATTCTTTCTGAAATTCTTCTCCACCTAGAAGCTGCTTGTTTTCTGTTCATTTTTCTCTAATGACACGCGGGCATCTATTGACCTATATCTCTGCTGCTAATTGGGAGGCAGGAGTGTGAAGTGATGATTCTTTGCGTGAAGATGCACAGCAGTGAGTAATGCGCTTCTCTCTCCGTCCAATGGAAATGCTCGCCTCTTTAGGTCAATACTCCAGAGAGACAGAGAGAGAGAAAAGAGAGAACAAGGGAGAGCCACAGAGAACCAAAGACCCCAAGTTCAAAAGTCTCATTCTTCATTCTCTCTGTCAGTGCTGTTCACTTTTCTTTGTTTCTCTGACTTTCACACTGTTTCTTTCCACTCAGGTCCTGTCAGTGGTGTGTGTTTGGGGTGATGTTACCGTGACCTTTCCAGAACATGACATGGGGAATTCGGGCAACTTCTCTTTAATGAGGCATCAGTAGCTTCAAAAGTGCAGAAAAAAACCAAACAAACAAAAAAAAGCACACACACGCACAATCATTTCTTTTTCAGTCTGAAAACTAAATTACATGTAATTCAGTCTGACTTATTATTAACTTAACATTAATAAAACCAATCATATTTCATCTAATGAAATATATAGTTCTTTATTTTTTATATATTTCCTTTTTAAAGGAAAAATCACTGGAGCAAAATGATTTTTTTTAAGGACAGTTCTGTTCATTGCTCTCAATTTATCTACAATCAGGGCTGAACATCAAAATAGACCATTATTGTGGTCATCCTCAGACGTCTTATTTTCAATTAGTTGTGCCCTTCATTGTTTCTTGAGATGCCGGTGCAAATGACAACCTGGTCTCATTAAAAAAATGTACCGCTGCACACTTTTGCAACACAGTTTAAGTGCCTTACTTAAGTTTCACCGCAGTTTTAAGGAGAAATGTCCACTGAGTGACGTTAAAACACAGGTTCTATACGTGATACCCTGGCACGTTTTATCACGCGGGTATGTGAATGTATTGCGGTGGTTCAGAACTGAAATATCCATGGACTGTTGCTAAAAAATAATGCTCTATCATGCTGGAAATATGCCCTAAACAAATCCAAGCCTGTGTTAACAAATGCAAACTAATATAAAAACACATCTGATGATGCAACCGTAACTTCCTTTTACACAGTTTTGTTGAACCATAGTTACACAGGATTGAGCCTTATCTCTCTCTTTACTCTGTGATCTACCGAACAAACCTACCGTCTATGAAAACACATAGATATAAAGCTTCATATGTGTGATGCTAATGTTCAAAAGCTCCCAGCGTATTAATATTGTTTTGAAGTCATAACATGAAGTAATTCTGTGAAAATTATTTCGCTTTAGTAATTTAAAAAAAGAATGTCTGAGTTTTACTGCCTCCGGTGATTCTTTTGGAAACTGCAGTGATGTACCTATTTCGTGTCTCACTAAAAAGTGCACCAAGGTACGTTTATGCCATGAGACCAGGTAGGACCAATGCACTTTGCCAATGACACAACCTAAAAAAACTGTGACCCTCAAGGCTAATATATAATATAGAAAAATTAGGCATCGTTCTGAAATGTTGAAGGTGATCTTGAGTCCATTACTGTGTGGACAAAAGTCTGAGCGGAGAATAAAAGTGCGGTGTATGAAAAATGAGCAGCCTGATTTATGTTTAAATTGCACTGGTCTTGTCTTCATTGTTACAAGTGCAGTTAACAGTCTTTCCTTGAGTTTTGAGAAAAAGACTCAATTGTACTCTGGAGATGCCACACTTTTAGCGGCTGATGCAGAGCAGGGCCCGTCCATTTGTCTCTGCCGGAGAGAGAGTGGGACTTTGACAGTCTGGAGAGCGGCACAAGCCCCCAGGAGAGGAATCGTGTGACTGCGTTACAGACTCCAGGACTTTGACTTGCAGCCTCTTGGGATTTCACTGTAGAGATGGGTGAGAGAGCTTCCTTTCTTTTTGATCTCTTGCCAACTTGTGATACATTTCTTAAATAAATAACAAGTCAATTGCTAAAAATTTAGGATCAGTATTTTAGTTTGTTTTTTAATTGGCATGTATCGACTAGAAACGTGGGCAGCCAAACACTGCTTTCCGCAATGCAGACTATTTATGTGCCACTTGCTGATATGGAGAATTTGTGAAGCCTACTTAGTCTCTATACTAACTTAAAGGGTTACTCCACCCAAAAATGCCCTGAACCGCTGATGACAGATGGACTATTTTGATGATATCTTTCATACTTTTCTGGACCTTGGCAGTGTTATTTAATTGACAGTCAATGGGAAAGTCATAAGCCTCCCAGTTTTTGCCACAATATCTTAAATTGTGTTCTAAGGAGGACAGGTTTGGATTGACATGGTGCTAAGCGATTTTGGAGTAGAGTAACCCTATAACCTAACCCTACAAATCATCAACAGGGAAGTTGTTTGTACAGAAGATCAATTTGCCCTGACAAGGCATTTTTTTAACTGTTTATTAGTATTTTAAATTACTAATAACAGCAACCATGGTCATAGTTGCAACTGCCCCATTTAGGAGGTTGCATCATATGTAAGAAACTCCCTGGTAACTATAAGGTATTCCCACAAGCTCTTGACAAAGTTACACAATCTGCAGTGAGAAATATATATCAATGTGGGCAAGGAATGGATTTCATTGATGGCCTCCTTAGAGGATAGGGTAGTTTGACTTTAATGTTTGTGCCTGTTTTAGTTATATTGATCCACTTTTTTTGGACTGTGCATTGCCTCCTGTCTTCAACAGCAGATAAACAAAGTAAAGGAGGTCAAGCTAAGATCTCTGCATTGTTACAAAAAAAAGGACATGAAAATATAGATAGCCTATGTGAGACACTGCATTTTAACACTCTATACAGTAAGATTGTTCATTCCTATTCCTAACAAATTATATATTTTAAGTATGAATGATTGATATAAATGTAGTTCATTGTCCTGTTAACTGTTTAAACCTGCTGAAGTTGTGCTTTATGTTGTGTGTTAAGATAATCGAAGAGTGGTGTTTCAAGTGGCTTTAACACAGCTTTAGTAATATTGCTTTAATATAGTCCTCTAGGCAAACGACATGATAGCTGGTTATATGCATGTCTTCACAAGGAATTGTATCATTTGTAGATTCCTCAATAAAGTTAAAAATATTGAATTAATGTGCATGCCTCATTTCTTGGGATTGATTCTAATTCCCATTTTTGCTCCCATTTTTATACCACAGTAACTTGGTAAAGAAAACTCATATCACATAACTGCCAATTACCTAGAAAAGGAGCAAGGAAATGATTACATTCTGAGTAAAAATATCTTTTTGTGTGAATTAGGGTCATGGGGTGTGTATGATCTGATGTTCTTGTTTGGTGAAGCATATTTTTTGTCAGTGTACTAGGGCTTCAGCCACATTAGACGATAAAACAGCTAGAGCGACCCCACCAGTGTTGTACATGCATTATGACTCACTGTCTATCACCTCCTGACTGTCTCCGTTTCATAATTCATGCTGTGTCTAATAGAAACCCTGCCTCTGGTCCTGTAAGACATCCAGAGAGATGGAAGCGAGAAGAGGGCATAGTCTTTAACAAATAACCCTGTGTAAAAGATAAAAGATGGGCCGCAAACTCTAACCAAGGCCACTCCATCTCCATAAAGGAGTGGGGCAGAAGCAGATTTATTCGCTCATCTACCAGTGAGAAGGATGCCCAACCAATCACATGAGACAGGGAGTTGTCACAGACGGGATACAGAGCAAGAAACGAATCCTGGCGATGAGTGTTGTTTAAGAGCACAGTTAAAGGGAAAGCATAACACGTTAATCCAAATCCACATACTCTACCTGAACATTGAGACAAGGTTTCCCATACCAAATAAATGCAGTGTTTCAGTGGTTGTCTGGGTATAAGAACTGATCCTGTTTTCTCCCTTTTCAAAAATGATGATTTTCTTCTTTGGAACACCTTGAAAATATTTGAGAGGGGGGAATGATGCAATAAGTGTTTTCCCCTTCCAATGAAAGTCAGTGTGTTCCAATATTGTTCCATGTCTCTTCATGGCCAACATACGATTTGATTCATGAATCAAGGATATCACACTTATGCAAATACATCGAACTGCCTGTTTTTGCATAATTTATATTTATATTTCTTTTTCCTTGATTACTCTCTTGTTTTAGGTACGTTGAAGCTTTTCATATCACTTTGATACTAGCTGTGATTAATAGCCATAATGAATAAAACATCTTCATAGTATTTTTAAATCAAGTCTTGTGGTTGGCTTGACAGGATTCAGCTAAGAATTCCCGTATGACTCATAACCTTCATAGAGATGCCATTTTTTTGCCATTTATTGAGTCACCTCTTTAATCAGCTCTTACTTGTTGAATCATTTGTTTCATTTTTCCGTCTTTGTTGGTGTAAATCAGCTTGGATTATTGTAGATAAAGGTTAATTATTCCGCTGAGATTATGTTTATCATTGTGGTATGAAAGAGTGAAATTTTCAAAGCTCCAATATCTTCAGCCGAGCTATAGACCCACTCTGCGTAATTAGTGTGAAATTTGATTGATGAGGAACTTAATTAGGTGACTAAATAGCAATTAGCTAATCATCTAGATATAGTGAGAAAGATAATGTCACTGAAAGTGAGCAGATTTTACCCAGCACAGGTTTTTATCATCAATCTGTCAGTATTATGTAATAAATTATTTTAGAGTGTCTTCATCAGGGTGCTTTACACTTGTTTTTTATCTGTTTTTCTTAGGAAATCTGCAGATATTACAACAAAAGTCGTTCTGATGATCATTCTGGACTTTTCTTTGATGCTATACCGGGTGAGCCACTGAGCAAGTTTACTGTGTCGGTAAAGTCATACATATAGAGCAGTTTATGCGATGCAGACATCAAAATGCATTAGTTTACGCTGAAAAGCTTGTTTTGTAAGTAGCACTGTGAAAGTAACCTCGTGAAAAGAAATCTTTATCAATTGCTACATTTGGGACATGTATTTGATTCGCTTTTTTTTGTTATTTTGTTTGACAGTTTATCTCTCCTTTTCTCAGCCAGGTCCCTGAAGACGAGTTGCTTAGGGATTTCCTTGTTTCCAGAGAATACAACACTCGTCATAACGCAACCCATGCCTTTTGCATGTCTTCTTTGGACTGAGGTATTACCACCAGACATCTTCAGTAGTGTCTCATATTCAGTAATTAATTAATAGGATGTTCTTTTCTAATTAAGTTTATACGCATGTTTGCCATTAGATTAAAAACAATGAAGAGGCATTAATGAAAGTGTCGCACATCACATTTCTGTAGGCCTTGATTGATCCGTCATCACTTTTTTTTTTTTATGTTACAATGCTGAACTAACGCTAAATGCGTAGCATCTAGTTTTGTGGTGATGAGCTTTTGCAGATGATTAACACTTTGTCTGATATCCTGTTCATCTGGAACACAGACTTCTGACAAGCTTTACAGATAATGCAGAGCTGAGATCATTAATTTAAATTCATATCATTAAAATGAAGTAACTCTAACGAGCCGGTTTAGGGTATTAACTGAACTCACCACCCTATTACAATATTAATGAGTTCTACAGAAGGAACTGGAGTGTAAAATGGAGAGATCTTTGAAAATAATGGACCATGTTCAAGCACATATTTCATAATTTTCACCAAAAGGTAGCATCTCAAAGGAAGCGACACAAAATGAACTAGATGAGGTCCTGTTCTCAGCCTCAGCCATGATGAGAAATGGCATGTATTTGACCAAAGTAGGCACTAAGTTTTTTGTGGTATTTTCCACATAACAACAGCTCTTCTTCTAAGGACATTCTGAGGGTGCTTGACTTTACAAATGATTCACAAAGTTTCGATATTAACGACAAACCGCAGACTACTCATTTGTTTTAGTCCCGTGTGCTGTAGCTCAGAGTAATGGTGCTCGGTTGTTGCCTACGGTTTCTGTTGCTTTGGTTAATAAGACATCTTTCCAAAGGCTTTATCTCGAGCTGATGGATTTCAGTTTTCGCTCTTCTCATGTCTTAACATCACTTGATGCACGGTGCAACACTTTTCCCACACATTTCCGTTTGATAAAGCATTTGTTTCAAGGTTACATGGTTGCCTTAGAGAACTTACTTAGGAACGATACATTAAATATAGACAGCTAAAGCAGCATTCAGTTGACCTCATTTTAAAGGGCATGCATTCCTCAAGAAAGTCCCACAGGGATCAGAAGCAGTGCTGCTGGAGGATCATTGTTTATTCTTTGCATGAGTTTACTAGGCGTCTGCATATTCATAAACAAGCTTTGACAATGATGTTTTATTTTCCGAAAAACAGGGACCGTGCCCTTGAACTTTTTAATTCTTCATTGATGAACATTTGAAGCAACAGCAGACTTCATTGTGGGCACTTAGACTGCGTTAAGATGCATGAATGTCAGTTTGATAGATAACAAAATATCACATAATTCAGCAGTTTTCTTTAATAGCATGCTTAACTAGCAAAATATTTCATAAAAACAGCTTTGTGTGGTTTCAGAAGAATACTTTCATGCACACTGTAAAAAATAAAAGATAGTTGTTTCAACTTGAAATACGTGCTTAAAAAATGTGTTGAGTCAACTAAAATATTTTAGTTGCCATTTACATTAACATTGCAATCATTCAAAAAAATGCCACTTGGTTTGGTATTTCCTAACTAATGCTGATGTAAAAATCACTCTGTAAGTCTGGCTTAACTGGCCATACACATTTTTTTGTGTTCGCTTGTAAATCGCAGAACCTGCTTTGTCGTTACTGGCCGGCCTTCAGTTGGCGGCATCTGCAATTCATGGCGAACCTAATAAAAGGCGGTCTGTAAGAAGGACGTCTTGTCAGTAAAATCCATCAAATGCTGAAAGTCATGTCTGTAGATACTATAATGCAAGACTGGCATCTCTTTGAGAGCTAAAGGACTTACAATCACGCTGGCTGTGCTAAACCATTAGCAGAACCGCACATGAAATGTCAGAGATTCCAAATCCCTCTTAGATTCAGCTGAGACAGCATATTAGAAAGAGAGAGCAGAGGAGTAAGTCCTACAGACGTGTCTGTACAGCACACTGCAGTGAGGTTTTCCACCTCCGTATTTATGAGAGTCTTCCAAGTTAAAATCACTCATAAATATACATTTATTTTATGCTAAAGCCCTATTTGATTTTACATGAGGTCATTTCAGAATTTACAGGCAGTAGCTGGTGATTTTATTGTTGTCCAAATTGTAAATGCCCGTTTTTCTCCAACTACCCAGGAAGAATAATATTTCAAAAATACTTTCTGAAAAGGTTGAAGACGTCAACTCGGGGGAAAGATGGCTGAATTAATAGGTTTTTTTTTCAGAATTTTCATTTTGGGTGAACTAACCCAAAGTATTAAAACAAAACAAACAAGAATAAAAACGATATAGCCTTGAGACTACAGTTTTTTTGTCTAACGTAAGAAAAATCGAATCATGACGGTAGTAGCGATAATAAAGTTGTAAATAAATTAGTCAGATCTTTTCAATGAATCATCTTATGAAAAATGGTCTTAATTATTCACATATTGCTTTGATGTAAGATCTAAGTAAAACCAAACCGTTTATCATCAGTTTTGCGTTCACTTGAAAATTTTGAAAGTATCTCTGGAGTATATTAGGAGAGCAATGTTTCTCGAGGAGCTGGTGATGGAACTGGTCACAAAACTGGTGATGGAAATAATATAAAGCGAGGGGAGAATAGCTTTCTATTGGAAGGCTGTTTACACCACTGAATAAAAAATGAAAAAAGTTATTTTTTTCTCAGAATTGTGAGTTATAAACTCTTCGGAGATAAGATATAAAGATGCAATTGTGTGGAAAAAAAAAAAGGTCAGAATTGTGTAATATACCTCTTTAAACTTTATTTCTCACAATACTCTCAATTGTGGGATATAAAGTCACAATTCAGACTTTTTTTCTCAGAATCGTGAGATTTAAACTCGTAATTATTCATAAAGGCCAAATTTGAGTAGAAAAAAATTTCTGCTAATTCTTTTTGGGGCTTCATAATAATCAGCATTTATTGTAATCGCAGAAATCACAAAAGCTTTTCAGAAGAAAGCAGCTTTTCTTGGGATAGGCCTAATGTTCGCTGGGAACTGCAAAAGTTTCCTCATTCAATTTCAATCTCATTGTGTCCTTTTAGGGGTCCTGTAATTCAGTCTCCATTCATTGTAATCGCAAGCATCCGGTAAAGTCAAACAGTCAAAAACCTCTTAAGATGACAGCGTTCTCATTTTTGGGCAAACCACCGCTTTAACACTGCAGTTACCGGAAACATCATTTAAAATATGAAAAACGTGCTGCGATGGGGGAGGGTAATGAAAAGTAATGAAATAGATAGAAAAAAAAAAAAATCAGCCCTGGAAACTCCGTAAGATCAAATGGCCCTGTGGCGTTGCCTCCTCTGACAGGTGAGTAAACATAAGGCGCTCATTATAATGCGTACCTGCTCGGATTTCACACTGAGAGATGCAGAGGATGAGAGCGCGAGCACCGCGGCGAGTTACATAAGCACGCGACGCATTAGCAATGCAGATTCACCGTGTTTTTTTTTTACGCCAAATCAGTCAGAGAACGCGTGGCCGTTAATCTCAGTTTAACGTCCGCGTTCCTCAGCGTGAGTCCTTCGACCCTCATCCCTCACACACACAAATGTGTTTCTAACCGTGCTCCTCGTGTTTGTCACCCTCACCTCACTTTGATGTAGTTTATGAAAATTGACTTTACAAGGGCCGCGTTTTATGTTCCTCCTTTATTGGCCAGGCTAGCATCCGCCTCGGTGCTGTTGTGTTTTGTGTGTGTGTGTGTGTGTGTGTGTGTGTGTGTATGTGTCAGACAGACAAGTATGTGATTAATAGCTCTCTTGGTCTCTGGCTGGCTCATTTTTCAGCACTGTTGTTTAAGACCTGTGGCTCTTCTCTTGGTGAGATGTAGATGCGTTTCCCTTGCTGTTTATTGATATTCTGTTTCCCTAAATACGGACCTATTTGTCTCCGCTGTCTCCCCCCCGCCCCAGCCGTACACCGGACCTGAGCGGATGGGCGGATCGGGGAGGAGGCGGAGAGGGGCAGAAAGGGAAAACTATCCGTGATTGATAGGCAATCTCAATGCCTGTGGCGTCTGGAGAATCACCAAGGTGACGGTGAGTGGTTTTCCTTTGCCGCCTCTCGTGCCTGGTTGTACTAATCGCAGTACGTGTCGTTATTCTGGAGTGTGTGTGTGTGTGTGTGTGTGTTGTGAACGTGTGCTTCGGACTGTGTGAGAAAACGAGAGTTTATTAATGATGCTCTGAATCTAATTCAGAAGCAGATGAAGAGCACAGAGATTGTGGTGGTCGTCTCCAGTGCACATCTGAACTGCTAATTATGTTTTTTTTACTGTTACAGTATTTCGGTGAAGTTCTATATACACCCAGGTAAAGATTTCTCCACCTCATCTAGTACAAGGCAGTTCCCGTAACCTCTAAATCTTACATTCAAACTATTACGTCTTTCCTTTGGGTTTTAAAGTGCCCCCGTTATGGATTTTTGAAAATGACCTTTCCTGCAGTGTGTAACGTAGCTCTAATTGAATGAATAAAAACATCCCGCAAAGTTTTAATCTGAAAGTTCAAATATATAAAGCTATAAATGTATGAAGCTATTGTCTCTCAATCCTTCTGAATCACTGAAACGAGTCGTTTTTAAAAAGGAGTCCCAAGCTGTTCAGGAAATCAGCAAATTGCCTGAAATTCATTCTTTGCCACTATTTGCTGCTTTTGGAGCGTTAAAATCTCACACTGGTTAAATAAAATCAACCAATCAAGTTTGGAAAAATTATTTGGCAGTCGTTGAACAAATAAGGTACCAATAAATTGTATTTATTTTTGTACAAAGTAAAATTATTTATCATGTCCAGCAAAATCATGAGGAAAAATATGTGCCGCCTTCAAAATAACAAATTCCAGCTCTGCGCACACAGCACTTCCCCGCTGTTCACCACCTTACGAGATTAAAAAAGTCAAAGGACACAAAAAATACACTGAGTCAATGTCATGCAATGAGCATCTGTGTTTTAACTGTTATCTTGCAGTGTTACTAGAGGCGGTTTTAGGATTTTAGCCTTTGGGGGCTCAACCCTTATCAGACTATGTTGTGTTCTAGTCTAGAATAATTTTTTGTAAACAACAGGTTGCAGTCGTTGCTTTAAGAATGAGAATTGCTTGACCACATTTTATGATTTTTATAGATCCCCAATAAACCAAATAACTCAATAACAACTAAATAACCTTTTACTCATCCTCATGTCATTCCAAGGGCAAATTACTTTCTTTTTGTAATACAAAATGTAATACAAAAGTTTTGGTTTTGCCTTTTCCAAGGAATTAGACTGTAAAAATTACTATATGTGTTATTAAATTAACTCAACAAATAAATCAAAATAAATGAAGCAACACTCAACTTTATGTTATGGCTTAAAAGGTTTAGCTAATTTTTTAAGCCCGTTTAATGTGACTTGACTTGAACAGCTAATTTGGTTGTATTTACAACTTAAGTGTCTTAAAAGCATCATTAAAAAAGCATCATAAAAATTGCTCGAAATATTGCATATTATCTGAAGCCATATGATGTTTGTGAGAACCTGTTCTGTCCACTTTAGACCAGTGTAGTCACCTGAACTAATTGATTTATTAACATACACTATATAGACAAAATAACTGGGACCCCTTCTAATGAACACCTCTGGTGTGGCATTAAATGCCCTTGAGCCAAAAACCCATCACCAAACAACAATTTTAGACACTTTCTAATAAATTTTTATATAAATGTTTCCATCTTTATTGTCACAGATTTGGAAGTGCCCTTTTCTATTCTAAAGAAGAGGTGTGCCAATACTTTTGTCCATATAGCAAATGTATACACTAGAGAACTAGTGTTTGGTGATGGCTTTTTGGTCTGGATTAAAAGTCACATCAGAGGTGTTCAGTTGGGAATCGGACTTGGCTTCGGACAAGTTCTTCCACACTTACTCAGTTAATCTTTTTTTTTTTTTTTATACACAGTGGCACTGTCATCTTAGTAAAAAAAAAGGGGCCCTGTCCAAGCTGTTGCTATAAAATTCTCTAGAATATCATTATATGATAAAACATTAAAATTTATACTCGTGGAAATTACTAAAGTAGTCATACCTGCTCATTAGTTGTCAAAATGGCGTATTTGTGTGTTCAAAATAAAGATTTGTTCATAATTTGGACAGTTACTTCTCTCATGAATGCCCCAAGGAGTGAATGACAATTTAAAATCTTCAAACACATGGGTCTGGAACAACATGAGGCTAAGTAAATGATTTATTTGGATTATACAGACTTGGACTCACAAGACAACGCGACCATGTGCTCAGCGGAGGTCTGATAGTAGTTTTTCATGTTTATTTTGTTGACTTTTTTTGAGCACTCAAAACGCCTGAATACAAAAAGTTAAGAAAAAGCCTCCAGCGCAAACCACAAGCTTTGTGATTGCTTAGCCTTAAGCGAGAAGAGGCTCCAACCCAACAGTCAGCATCTCTGATCACACAAACAGACACTTCTTCTATGAGCTTTTTTTTTCACAAGCGTTTTCTTTCTCGTGAAAGGGGGCAAAAACAATGGTGATGATGATGATGAATGAAATCGTAGTGCGTTACTTCAGACTCCGCAGCGTGACGCTAATGATCTCTAACCCCTCTTAAAGCTCAGCTAAGTAGCGCAGTGCAGCTACTAAAACCTTATCCCATGACAAACAAAAGCTCCTCAGGGAGAGAGATAGTGTGGTGAGGGATGAAAAACAGGATGAACTTCGGTGGAACATGTTTTTACAAACTCTGCTCAGGCCTGAGTCCTTGAAACTCAAGCCTTGGTTTGGTACTTGAACGTAGTCTAGAATTACAGACAGAAGAGTTGGAGACCCACAGCATGCCCAAGTGTCTTCATTACTGGTTTTCTCGAGCCGTCAATAGTCGAACAGAACAGTATCTACAGTCATTTCCCAAACTGGTAAGCACTATTTTACAAACAATGCTGCTTGTTCCAAATACTAGTACGATGGTGAATTTCATGATTGCTCCTCCTGGGAGCTCGCACAGACCGGATAATGACAGCTCTGCTTGTCGAATTTCAGACAATGAGCAACGGCAGAAGGTTCAAATCAATGAGTATTCAAAGAAAACATTACTCGCTGTTTACCAACTCACTCTTCGCCAAAGGATCTTCAGAGAAAATGCATTTAAAAGTAAAAGGCTGAGGAGAATGACTTTTGTTGCTCTTCGTATATCACTGTATTGATTACATTCCAGTTTGCCGTTACCTGAACACGAAACACGGTTTTAAATTACAGGGCAAAATTACATTTGTCGTACATAGCCATTGCAAAAGTGAACAGAATAGTCGATCGGCTTTGCTTAAAGTCCTTAAAGAAACTTTCAAGTGTTACGTCAGGCTGCGTTTGGGTTTGCATGGATGCACTACAAACGCTTTATTTAATGCGTATTTATTATAATTACTTATATTTTAAGTCATTTATTTATATTCCCAATATTGCATTACTTGTATTTTAATTATGCTACTTTAGGCCCCCATAGATGCCTGGCTAATCATTTTACAATCGGGTGGTATGAAATAAATAATGGCTTTCGGGGTAAGTATAATTCATACAGTATTCTCAAAGGCAATGTTGGTTTCTCTATGCGAGATGGCATTCGATTTTATTTAGCAGATGCTTTTATCCAAAGCGACTTAATGAGAAAGCCAAAGCCATTTCTCAAAAAAGCAACATCACTGGTGCTGCGATGCTGGATTTCAACATTAAACCGAGGAAACAAGACCTTATTTTCTATGTATTACACTGTAAAAAAAAAAAAAAAAAAAAAAGAATGAAATCCGAGAATATTGAGCGTGAAACATGGCAGACAACCAATCAGCATTCTTGGTTAGAACTCTGCGGCCAATCAGCAATCAAGGCCACAACACCGAAGTGACAAGCGTTTCCCTTCACATCGAATGCAGAGCAAGTGAGTCAGTGTCAGAGCTCTGGGGGCCTTTCTCCAAATGACAAACTGTGACAGAACGGGAAAGACATGCTTATTATTGTAATCCATGTAAAAGGGGACAGCAACATCCAGAGGGTTTAAAGAAGGAGTCATTCTAAATCAGTCTAAAATTATATTAAGGGAATTAGATTACACTATCGAGAGCTCAGCCGTTGTTTCCCCTCAGCAAATACAATAGCTAAAAAACATGGGAATTACTTCATTGGTTTGCACCCAACCACTTGAATAACTGCAAAGGAAACAATTCCTAATTATTTGCCGCATTGATAGAGTTCGTCCCAGCAGAGGGTGTTTATTTTGTGAAAGATTCTGAAGGCTAAATAAAGTATACGCCGCATGGAAGAAAGGCAGACCTGTATCCACTGATACTGTAATGCAGGATCAGTCAGTCAGAACAGGTCTCAGCGCAGCTTCATAGACATTAATTTGGCTGGAATAGGATACACCTCGCTTGGCTCTCAATAAAGGATGATCCAGAGCTCTTGACCGAGGCTTTGTAAATGTAAAGAAGGCGAGACAAGACTTGTATACGAATGACTTTGTAAAGCTGACATGCTCGTCCGTGTCCCTCAAAATGACAAAAAAGAGACCCGGACATCTTTCTCCTCTCCTCTCACACAAAGTTACTCCTTATCTAAAGAGGCGTCCTTTGTGCGCTATTACGAATTGTATTATTTCTTTGTTGGCTGGTAATTCAATTAAACCGATGGCATCTATGCAATTAAGCATTTCCATTATTTCGGTGCGCCGAATGGTGATGAGCTAGTCTGAATATTCAGCTGAAATGGAGTTCTGACGTGAAAGAGATAAGGCCCGTCGTCCGAAGTTACGCACTTGGTATTGTTCTGCGTCTGAAGAACAAGAGATGACTTCACGCATACGAAGAGGGGATCCACTCGAGGGTTTGCAGCCGCTTTCCAGAATTGCACTTTAACTTGTTCATTTCCAAGCAGCTGAGGGAGATTTGAAGTCTACGGGAAAGTTTCCCCTGCGTGGAAAGCACTTAGTGAAGCATGTAGGTGTGGAAACAGTACGCTTTCAGCCTGATGGGAGATGTTTAGAAAGATTATTCATTTATGAAGAAAACAGGGCTGGACTGGGTTTGAGAGATCTACATAATGCATTCCGTTTTGAACATATTTGGGGATTCGTGATATGCCATGGATTATATTCTAATATAAAATGTCTTTTCGACTTAACCCTATAAAGCCACATGTACCGCTTTATACAGCATCTAATCAATACTTTCCTGAAAAAGCTTTTTTTCCCGCCCTGTGGTGGATCATTTATACTTTTTTATTTCTAATATGTCTGCTTCTGTGTTGCAAAGCACATCTTTTTTTGCTATTATAGAACAAATTTTTTTTTGAACATGCATATCATGCACTTGAGGTGTATTTATTTAGTTGATTTTGACTTTTTTTTGTGGTCTAAAATATTTAAAACATTCAATAGATATTTTTTATTTGTGATAAATTTGCATTAAAGCCTGATGCATGTGATCTAAAACCCCATGCAGCATTTCCTATTTTCAGTTATTACCTTCAGCAATATGAAAAAAAAAACAGGAAAACAATTTTTTTCTGATTAGCACTTCATATGTCGGGCTGTACAAGGTTAATGTGCTTGATGTTCTTGATCCATGTGAAACTGGCCGATCTCTTTCTAGATGGTCTGGGAGGTCTTTCTCTCTAATGGCACTGCAACGTTTAATCACTTTTCATGTTGTCGCAAATACGAGCTTCCTTTCCACGGAACACGAGACCTTTTAATTCAGGCTCATTGGCCCTGGAGATAATTCACCTAAACAGGCATTTGACTAGTCATGCATTGAAAGTTTTTCCTCACCATTGAATGACACCAATATGTAAATGGAGCATTAAACCTTTGCCCAATTATTATCGTCTCGTAATTGTTGTGGAAGAGCTACATGGAGCAATATAATTAAGTCATCCAGCTGGGCTCATGGTTTCCAAGAACATTAACTATTAAATAAAAAATTAAGCACGCGCCTGGATTCTAAAATGAGGACTGAAAGCTTGGCAGGTCGAGAGGAAAGTCACTTTTCTTTTGGACTTTAGTTGGAGTCTGTGCGGGGACCGAGATGAAGGGAAGAGAAATATCTGCAGAGGCACTGTGTCTGGCTTAGATACCACCATGAAGAGTTTTTCCCTTTTTCTGATGAATTTTTGGAGAGCCGCCACATGTCAGTTATGTCAATTAACAGCAAAGACCCAATTAATTAATCTTCCATTATATTCTTGCTGAACCGGCACTTTTCTCCAAACGCATCTCTCAGTCTAACTCTTTTCCTCTCTAAAAAAGTCAGTGTTTTAAACTCAAAGAATCCATCACATTGGCTGTTGGAGCATGTCAAAAAAAAAATCGACTCTACGGTGATTCTGAGCTGGTGGATTGTGACCTTAATAAGAGTCGCAGATCTGCTCCGTTTTGATTCAAACACACACACACACACACACACACACATACAGAGAGAGACACGCAAAACTATTTTGAATGCAAATAATAAAAGGAGGGAAAAACTGGCATTCATTTCAATGAATGTGTTCAGCGGGCTATTTCTATCGAAATCCCTGTGTGTCATTTTCGTATATCGAGATATATTTACCACGTTTAGTTGCTGTAAACAAATTTCCAGTTTAGCTCATTTCTTAAATCTACCATAATAAAATCTACACAAATTGGTAAAATTATTTTAATGAGATAAAATAACGAAAAAACACTTGTATGTATCAACAGTGCATTTATTAATAATAATAGTTATATCCATGCATACAACTAAAAACTCAATGTTATTTATTGCACATCTGTTTCCTTTTATTATTAATTGCGCATATTGCTGGGCCCTTGCAGTTTCTGGTAATCTCAATACTGTACATTTATGCATGCGTAATGTTTAATTTTAACAGCATTTCTGTCTGCTGCCTTTGAACAATTAACAATTTTGGTTATTATCGAGTCTTGTACCGGGCTAATAAAGACAAATGAATGCACAGCTCTTATTGAAATGAGACATATTCAACACTCTCACCTTCCCATGAGAAAGTTAATCAATCCGCTAGCGCAGCACATCATTCATTAAGCACAAAACAGCCTGTTTAATGAAGGATCTGGAGTTCAGAGAAAAGTGTCATCAGCTGGTCATCTTCTGACCATCACCTTTTGATTGTCTTAATACATCCAGACCGGAAGACCTCACACCTGATCGCCCGTAAATCCACCTCATACATTTTTATGGCATGTTCACATTGCTTTCTTTCTTTCCTTCTCTCTCTCTCTCTCTCTCTCAGCAGCCCTAGTAATGGGCTACATCAATCCTTTCTTGCCCTCGAATAGAAATGTAAATTTCTGTCTGCCTATTAATTTCTGTTAACCCAGGAGGCGTTGGGCTCATTAATCGTGACCAGGGGCAGGGCTCCTCGATAGCTTCCAGTGATGAAACGCACAGTGTGAGGGCAGATGGGGGGGTCCAGATAACTGAGGACTACATATGTACAGATGACAGGCCGCTTCAGCTCAGAGGACCAGAGACGACGGCTGGAGCAGCAGGAGGCGCTACACAGCCTTTAAAGTTTCAAGCACCACAGAGAACAAGGCCGATACGCGTGCATGAAGTTGGATGACAAATTGTATGTTTTAAATTTTTTATTAGGACATTACATAGTGTAGATTGATGAGGCATCTCATTTGAATTATTTTACTTTTACATTTTATTTATTTTTATTATTTTATGTATTATTTGCACTAAACCCGGGCCCGTATACTACGAATATTGTTTTGC
Organism: Puntigrus tetrazona; assembly: GCF_018831695.1. NCBI lineage: Eukaryota > Metazoa > Chordata > Actinopteri > Cypriniformes > Cyprinidae > Puntigrus > Puntigrus tetrazona. Next base: position 5,049,031 of record NC_056703.1, on the reverse strand, counting down.
AGATTATATATTTATATTCTTGCACCGATTAAAACATTAGGTTTTGTCTGGCCTGAAGAGAAAGACACACTATTTTGACGCCCCGTTTAAGCTGCTTTGACACAATTTGCTTTGTAAAAAGCGCTATATGAATAATGGTGACTTGACTTGACTATGGACAAAAGGATTTGCCAAAATGCATGTAAATGAACGTTTTAATTTAGCAACCCTAAAAATGTTTTTTTCTTTTATAATGCTTTCTTTATGCACATGCGTTTATTTTAGAATTATTTAGATGCATAAATTTTAATAGATATAAAAAAATGTACATGCTAGCTTCAATGCATAATTTGTAGTTCTTTCAAACAATTAATCGCATACAAAAAAAGTTTTTATTTACATAATATATGTGTGTATACCGTGTACAAAAATATGCATGTATATATTTATGAAACGTTATATGTTGAATCTATTTAAATATAAAATATAAATATATACATGTAATTTTTTTTTAAATGTGCTGTATGTGTGTAATATGTACATAATAAATATCAAAGTACATTATGTACAAAGTATATTATGTAAACATAAATGTAAAATGTAATTTATTTTGGATGTGATTAATCGAACCGATTAATTTGAAATGGCATTTTAAATATTTAAAATCTTTTTTAGTGATGTTGTCTTTTTATTTACTTTAAATATGACTTTTTAGTGTTCGTTTGTTTCTGTTTTAGTTTAATTTCAGTTATTGTCGCAGTTTTCTACAAAATGACTTTTTCGTTTAATCGTATTTCAGCTAACAAAAAAATGCACTAATAGTTTTAGTTACCGATATTATCCCTCGTACTGTGAACGCTGTATTTAGCGTTGACTCGAGATGTTTAATGCTGGTTGTGAACTGGGCCAAACGCTCACTTTTATGACAAGAATTCATCAAGCACACTCTCGAACGCTCCTTAAACAAGCGATTAGTATCAAACACCCGGTTAGAAAGTGTGATGGGAAGCGTTTAGCCTGTTTCTAGCAGCGCGACGACACCAGCAGGGGGCTAATAGACCCAAGGCCTTTACGACTGCATTCGGCATCATCTTGCTTGTGAAATCACATGATGAAAAGCGTCGTTTGAATGTCACGGATATTAACGAACCACCGAAGAGCCTGTCTCTCCGTATTTAACTTGACGGCCCACCAGCAAATTCATAAACCCAACAGCACAATTCAGAGACTAAATCAGAACAAGGCAGATGCCCAATTCACTTTCCAGAACATTTTCCCACACAATTACCGAAACCCAAGACGCGACGACTGCTAAAGTGGCTCGTATTTCCGATCCAATTCCGAGAGCCTCTTTTTCTCCCTCTGCGAAATCAAGCCGGGAGGGAGAATCCGAATTGAGTTTTGATATTTGTGCCAGAGAACCGATCCGCAGATGACACCCACAGCCATTCCAGCTCAACAAAGACAGACTCTTCTCGTCTAGCGCCGTCCGACAGGATACAGCATGCCTTTACGCTGACCGCACGCAAGTTTGTTTGCGAGGTGGTTCGAGATTCGCGCATCTCTTTGTTGAGAACTGTTTACACTCATCCGTGCAGGTTCAGAAAAGAGGACTTTTTCCATTGGAGAAGTCACACAGAGGTGTTTTAGCCAGAAGCAAAGACCGACCGCTTACCGTTGGTGGTGCTCCAAATCCGTTTGAACGAAGAAACAAACTCATCTGCGTCCCGGTATCTGAAAGTTATGCAATGGTCTTGACTGCCTCGTCATGCTTACATGACCTTGGACACTGACGCTCGTGTACGTGGGCATCTGTCTTTGTTGTGCACGGCTTTGCAATGCTTTTCAGCGTCTGTATACAGTACTGTTAGGCCTTGGGGCTTTTACACATGTATAGGATGCAAATAGGTATATTTAAATAGACGCAATCGTTTAAATCGATTTATACATGCATGAATTTTTTCCCAGTTGCTCCAATAAAGCGATGCCGTTCGTTTAGAAATGCATGGTTTTAGGATTTGTTCATTCATTAATTTTGCGATGCAGTTTATTTCTTTTTTTGAGTTTATAGCCGAGAAAAGTTTCTAGAAAGCAATAACAGAAAGAACGCAGAAAATAATAACAACGATAAGATCAAGCTTGCCAATCTGAACTCTCACAGATGATGTTTTCAGATTTTCTCGAGTTTAATCAGGTTGCGATCCGCTGATTCGAGGCCTATTGTCGTTTAGCTGGAGCAGCCCGGTTCAGGTTTGGTTTTTTTTTGGTTCTCTCCTTTATCCTTTTGATTGATTGAATGGAGTTTGTTTGAGCAGAACGTATAAAAGTGACAGAAAGCACTTTTAAAAGCCTCTGACTGTGTAAACTTGTGGACGTATTTATGTGCACAAACTTTCCCGTTGAAAGCCTTGCGGTGGACAGCCGTGAGTAAATTTCTTTTTACATTTCTCCCGCTGTGCGTTCTGTGGCTTTCTTGCTCCCTCTTGTGGCCCGGTTCGATCCAGACCCCCTCAAAATGAGTTTTATTTTTTAAGGGCGCCTTGTTTGTTTTCGCCGTATTTTTACGAAAGGCCATTCTCGCCGAATTCGAATGTTTGGCTCCGGCTGAATTTATTTTTGCGGGCACCTAACATTTAATCACAGGATTATTGGAGAGAGCCGTGTTCAAACAGTCATACACCAGTGGAAAGCAGCAAACACAGATGCACACCAGTGAAGCATGTCCGATTTCACCCTAATCTCCTCCTCATCTTTGCTCATTCTCTTCTACGACCTTTCGTGCTCGGATATATTATGACACGCACACACTTTTGATACAAAGCAAACACAGATCTATCGCCAAAACAGAACTAAATAGTCATCGATTGGATCCTTTCGTAGGATCATTCCTTTGGCACCAAAACAGATAATCTCTCACCTAATACCTTCTTGTTTCCACAATGCAGCTGTTTAACAGAAAGCGCAGAATGAGAATGAGGCAGCAGGAGAAGAAGCTTAATGCGTCCCGGCGGGTCACAGGTGACTGATTCGACCGGGCAGGACATGCTCTTGGATTCACCTCAGGTAGTCTCTACCGATATTTCTTGCGGTCGTGGTTGGGACTGAATGTAATAATGTCCCGTGTTTTCATCTGTAAAATGAAATTATTTCCCCTTGTAAATAAAAATAACACTTACTGGTGACATACAGGTGACATTTACTCACAAGACTTACTTGGAAGTCTTTGAAGGCTAATTCTCTTTATATATATATATATATATATATATATATATTTTTTTATGTATATATATATATATTTATATGTGTATATATATATATATATATATATATATATATATATATATATATATATATATATATATATATATGTGTGTGTATATATATATATATATATATATATATATATGTATATATATAATGCCATTTTAGATTATAGTATATATTCAAATTAGTATTAATATATGCAATATTTATTAAAATATATAATTATATGTAAATTAAATTTTAAATTAAATAAAATTTTTATTGTTTTATTTGTATTATTATTTTTGTCAAATGATATTTCTTAATACACACACACATATATATATATATACACATATACATATATATATATATATATATATATATATAGTATTATTTTGTATTAGTATTTAGTGTGTTATTTTAGTATCAGTATTTTTGTTGTTTTTGTTATTTTTAATGTCTATATAATTTTACTATACTGTCAAGTGTCATACATGGAAATTTCTGAAGATACTTTAGATTGCACGACAATTATTTATGAATGCTTGTCATGTCGAGAGCCTTAAGATTTATGTTATAAAATAAAGTTGTATATTCATGTTGTACAAGTTCTATTGGTCTGATTATAAAATTTTGTTACTGTTGTTAAAAATATCATACAGTATTACTGTCACGTTCTCTGGACTTGGTTATTGTTTTTGTCGTGTGCCATGTGTTCCGTGTAACCCACTTTAGTTAATTGTCTTAGCGTTTTCACCTGTGTGTCGTTAATTTAGTGTTTTACCTGCTGTATTTAAGTCCTTGATTTCAGTTCTGTTTGTCCGATCTGGACTTTATGTGCATGTGATTTTGTCCTATCTGCCTGCCTGCCTGTATTTATGTTGTTTATTTTCATCTCTGAGTAGATTAAAGCGTCTAATTTACCTTTATGCTCGTTGTGTGCTAACCACACGCGTGACAATTACTTTAGTATTAGTATTTATTGTTATTTTTAGTATCAGGCCTTTTTGTATATGTCTATATTGTTTTATATATATATATATATATAATTTATTTTAGGTTCAGTTATATTCATTTAATTACACAAATTTAAAATAAGTTAAACTGTGAAATGTTGTCGTACCATTATATTGTTATATATTATTTACATATATAAATAATTAAAGTAGCATTTTATTTTTCATACCGTTAAGTGTAAGGCATAGAAAGCCATTATTGATGTTTTTTCTTTTTTTTTCGTGTTGAGAGCCTCGCCATTTATGTTACGGAATCAAATAGTATATTCATGCTGTTTAAGCAATCTCCACAAGCCCTGTATGTTCGTTTGATTTTAAAATGTCATTAAAACTACGATCATGCCCTTGATCTTGTTGTTGGAGGACCAGCATTAGACATCGATTGAGGAGGTGAAGTCATGTTTGGAGGACTGCGGCTGCCGATGCAACGAAATTTGTTCAAGAGTCCTTCCCTGTAGATCTACGGTCTCAGCTGACAATCCGAGCGGTTAAAATCTAGTTACAGACAGCGAGCCGACTCGCGCCGAGCTCACCAATCACTCTGGGGTCAGATCCTGACCTTTCCTTCCCCTGCCCAGCACCGAACTTGTTGGCTTCGCGCCTCAAATTGACACCTAAATGGTTTTGTATAACGGCACTTACATTGATTACAGCCATATTTCCTCTAGAGCTTCTCGGCCAGAGGAGAATCTCACATTCAATTACAGAAAACTTGTTTCATTGATTTTTCGTTTGGTGCTCACAGCTGCGAGTGAGAGCGCAAACGCGTATGTTAGTGAATGTCCGCTGAAGCGTCCCTTGCTGTCCTTGAGACCCGGGAAAGCTTCTATTCTGACATTAACAAACAGTGGATCTCAGGTTCACCTGTGAAATGCGCTCTGGGTAATTTGCTCAATGAGTATCGAGCGGCTGAAGATATGGACACTGCAGTCATCTCCCGTTCATCAGTTCATCTCTCCTCAGCGCTCAGTCAAGTAGCAGATATTACACGGCCGTGACTCGAGGTGTTCATTCACACGATGCAGTGGGATTTTTCGGCGCGTGATGGAGGAGACTCGCTGCACCAGATTTTTTTGTGTCTTAATTCGTCCTATGCTATGGCGGTTTTATTTACAAACTTATTAGTGAATATGCATATTCAGCTACGTGTTGAAAATGCAGTCCGTGAGTCAGAATCAAGCATCGATGCACAGTCTTTCTAACAGGTTGATTTAAATACCGTGAACCAGACCGCGCAGGGCTGTTTCCCAAAAGCATCGTAAGCCTAAGTTGATCATAGCTCTGTTGGTTTCTACGATGTACTTAAGCTTACGATGCATTTGGGAAATTCAGCCCTGTTGTTGCTATAATTTATTGTTTTTGTGTGCAACCAGACAAAGCAATAGAGCGATATGTTTCATTTCCGTTGCCTTTTGTTGAGCTCCTTTTAGAGTCAATTTCATCCGCAAACTCAGGGTTTGGGTATTGATTTAATCATTAAAAAAAGCACCAAATTGCTGTACAATTTAATTGTAGTTGCACTGTTTTTAAGAAAGATTATTCTAAACCGTATCAGATTAGGGTTCTTCTATAGAAGCACGTATCCGCCACTGAATAAAATATATTAAAAAACTTTTTTCTTCTTCTCAGAGTTGAGTGATAGAAACTCACAGCTCTGAGAAAAAATGTATCTTGAAATTCTGACTTTCTAACTCACTTTTATAAAGTCGCAATTCTGGCTTTTCTTTTTTGGGGAATTAAGAGATCTTACATCTTATATCACGTCTTAAACTCGCAATTGCAAGTTCTAAAGTCCAATTTTGAGAAAAAAACTGCAAATTGCGACTTTATGTTTTGCATATGTCTATAAATACATAAAATAAATAAATAAAATAAATAAAAACTTTATGACTCCCAACTGCAAGTTTGTATTTTACAATTGTGAAAAAAAAATCTAAATTTGTGAGATGTAAACTTGCAATTGCGAGAAAAAAAGTCACAATTACTTTTTTTTATGTTTTATTCATTGGCAGATATGGGCTTCCATGTTCTTCAGCTTGCGACAACAGTAGAAAACATTTAGTACAGTTGAGTAAAGAAGTGTCGCTACAGTACACAGAGCCTTAAATATTAAATTATTACTAGTTTTTGTATGTTTTATTTATATTAGGTTTTCCATCTCTATCTGCGTGGTCTTATAATACTTCATAAGCTCTGTTAGGGTTGTATTATTGAAACTGACAGCAAGCCATTTCGAGTAGGTGCATCTATTTTAGAAAAATAAAAAAATGGTATGAAATGAACAGAGCTGGTCACTCTTGCAGGTTCTTTTCTAAAATGAGCAGAAAATGACTCATTTGTAGGAAATCAGTTACAGTTCGAAAACAAAAAGTAATCAGTCAAAGTTCAAATTTGAAGGATAAGTTGAGAGTGAGTTGGCAGTCTGTGTAGTTAGGGTTTTATTGGCTTTTTCTAACACGAAGAGACGTTTCAGTATTAAAAAGCATTCATGCTAAATAGAGGTGTATCCTTATGTAACTTCATATTGATCCCGGGGGCTTCCATTGGTTGGTGGCACATCATTTTTGCAAACGCTGTACACTCGACCTCTGCTCAAGCCAGAACAGCTCCAATGGCCTATTGAAAATGAATGATTTCCAGTCGCTTTGTTGCTGCATGTCACAAATCGCCTCATAAGAGTTACATACATCTTTCAACCGAGCGCAATTTTGGTCCCGATACGCCATCGCCATCACCACGTGGCGATCCGTGAAAGAATATCCTGGCCTTCTGTTCTACGTTGAAAAGGTTGTTTTCTCTGCCATGAGATAAAGACATTTGAATAATGATACAATATTATCAAGCTCTGTGATGACACGCAAGCTGATGGCTATCAACAGCCGGCCAGCGATTTTTTTCCATAGAATTCTCAGCAACAGATTCGAAATCTGCTTTGGGCATGTCGTATTAGCATACAAATACAGAAGAACCATGCATGCCGGTGAAATATAATCTCAAAGAAATGTATTCCCTTGCTATAGTTCGAAAGCGGGACGCTAACGCGGTTTTGATTGAATTTTTGACTTACAGCGTAGGTCTACACTGGTAAACAACAGCCTCCATTCATCCAAAGAGAAATCAGTGAAGTTACATGGCTCAGGAAGTAAAGCGCTGGAGCAATCAGCAAAGGTAATCGGAAAGTGCTCTGTGGCTGTATGGTTTTAAAGCATTGCTATTAGTCTTCAGGTCAGACCCGTGGTGAAATACTGCAGGGTGAGTTTGAGCCCAGATGCAGTCGGAATGATTTACCTCCCGTCGCTTGTGTTTCACCAGAGGTTACAGCTACTCCGCAGAGCATGAACAACGCTCAAGCCAAGTGAAGGGAAAGAACGACAGAGATGGATAAAGGAGGTCAAAAACAAGAGAGAGACTTTTCCCCACACCTGGTCTCCCCGTTCGTCCCTCAGGATACTTACAGATATCCATTCAAGCAGAGGTATAACAAACAAGCGATAAACAAATACTGAAAAAATGGCACGCGCTAAATCCAGCGTGTCTCGAGAGCTTTGAGGACATATTAGGCGACAAGTTACCAACTAAAGTTTGCAGGGGTGACGTTGGAACGGTTTATCTGGTGAATAAGATGGAAGACTTGGCTTTGGAGGAAGCGCGTGATCTGATGGATGGCATGAACCGGATACTGCTGTGTTGATTCTGCCCACATGTTCAATTCCAATCAAAGCCTCTGTTTGTCGGGGCTATTGTTAACCGCTCTCTTATGGCTTTGAGGGCTTTGTTGAGTTTGTTGGTGTTGTTGAGTTGAGTGAACACTCTCTTGTGCAATCCACGGTCTCTTTGGCCTTCATCACCGCTAACTGATCACAGTGCTTTTTGAAGACTGTGGATTACCATGTTTATTGGGAAAAATCAAAGCTGAACGTGTTCCAGTGTGTTACATGTTTTGGGCTACTTTTGTTATTTTTATGGGTGTATGGCATGCGAATTGAGAGTAAATGAAAAAAAATTTAAAATTAAGTAAATTTGAGTTAATTCAAGGTGTCATGCAGGATTGTGTGTGTGGGTGTGTGTGTGCATTCATGTGTGAATATACATACACAAACATGCATCTACACTTACGTGTGTGTATTTCTGTACATATTCATGTAAATATTCATTTCTGTTCATGTACATATACAAAGTACACACATATTTTATGGAAACACATACTTTTATTTCAATTTGGTCTCATTAAAATAGCATAAATAGCAATATTGTTTTGAAGTCACGTGATATTCTGTCAAAGAATTGTGCAAGAAATTATTAATTAAAAAGTGCACCCAGGTACATTTATGCCATGAGACCAGGTAGTTTTATTTTGTGTGTGTGTGTGTGTGTGTGTGTGTGTACATATATATTACTATATATATAATTTATGTAACTATAAAATTATATATATATACATATATAGTGTAAACACTCCATTTCCCAGAGTTCATTTAGCTTTAATTAATTCCACTTCCTGGCATTCCAATTCATCTTCCTGTGGGGGGTCGCCGGTTCAATTCGAATTCCGATTCCTGAGCCGATTATTGAGATATTTTCACAACCCTGGTGCTTTTTATGGTGTCATTGGAGCTTGATATGCATGCATTCATGCATTAATTTAAACACATCAACATCTCTGCGTCAAAAAAGAAAGTTTTTTTTGCTACCAACTGAGGCTGAGCTGTCAGCTGAAGTTACTATTCTGCATATGCGCTGTTGGAACGGCTCAAAAAGAGTCTGTGCCCTCAGCTTTGATTCATGGTTCGACTGTAAAAAAGAATCACGACTTAAATGGGGAAACTGAGATTTTTACGCCTGCAGCCATCCAGCGCTGCCTCAGGTTAAAGAGTTAGCAGGTTTGGCCTCTCTTGATAAGAGCATGGACAGAGAGAGAGAGATAAACGATCCATCGGACAGAGAGGTCACATTGGCCACGCTGTTTCCCGCTGTCAATCAATTGATCTTCTATACTAGCACCGCCCTTCCCCACCCCTCGCATGCATTATTCATGATGTGGCAATGGATTTGAAACAAGACACTAATTATTTATACAAAGCAGACACTACAGCTTAACAGCTCATCAGGATGAGATAAATTATCCTGTTCGCTCGCTAGCATATGCTCTTACCCTCATCTGCTGGCCAAAACTGCTTGTGCCACACTTGCTCAACTGCGGCCATTTCATCAGGACATATGGCCCGAGCTATTCTGGTATACAGATTCATCATCTAAAATAAATAAATTTTAATATCGCTGGTGCATAAAGTGTTAAAGTGCTAAAACAACACGCATGGGCATAAAAGTACTGTGCCTGTACATAGTATACTACTGCAACTTTTCAATAGATATTTTGCGCACTCTAATGCACATTTTGCTCTCGTGGTTAGTTAAGCGCATGAAGGAATTATTAAAATGCACTGTATTAAGTACAAATTATCATTAATAAATGGAAAATGCTCCTCAAGGGCATTAAGTGGTGTGGGAAAGAAACCTGGTTTCAGATCATCAGCCTGGAATATCCCCCCGGGACACACTAGAGTAATTTCCAAGCTGGTCTCAGATCAGGGATTAAAGTGGCAAAGACAGGACGTTTTGATTGCAAGGTGTGCGAGTGAGGGCTGAAGCTCTCCTGTGGGGATTGTGTAATGAGAGAGGAGTCGCTGGGGGCCGTACGGAGAAGAAATCCCCTCGCTCATATTAGCAAGCTAACAGCCTGATTATTCAGCACGTCCGCTGACTGGCATGGGTCACCTCATCTCTCTACCTCAGAGGAGGAGGGGGAGTGCTGTTGTGTCCTATCACGGATCGTAAAAAGAGTAGTTGGCACCCTGGTAGTATAATAACAGCTGTGTGCACAGCACCGGTGGCTTTTTTCCCAAGCATTTTTGACCACTGTCTTCACAAACATTGCAAACAGCGCTGCTCAGTGCGCAGGTTGGCTTTAAAGGAACACACTTTTTTTTGGAAATAGGCTCATTCTCCAGCTCCCCCAGAGTTAATGAGTTGAGTTTTACCGTTTTTAAATCCATTCAGGCGATCTCCAGGTCTGTCGATAGCACTTTTAGCATAGCTTAGCGTAGATCATTGAGACCAGTAGCATCGCGTTCAAAAATGGCAGAGGAGTTTCAATATTTGTCCTATTTAAAACGTGACTCTTCTGTAGTTATGTCATGTACTAAGACTATGTACTAAGGAAAATTAAAACTTGCATCTTTCTGGACTGATATGTCTAGGAACTGTACTCTCATTCCGGCGCAATAATCAAGGAAGTTGCAGCGGGCGCAGTGATATCAAAAGACTGAGCGGAGAGCAGACACACGCAGTCAGGAGATGAAAATATGGAAAGTAGATGGAAAATACAGAATGATAGAAGTGAAAAATGCACAGATTATAACAGAATCACAAGGTTAACATAGCAGGGGATACCGTTAAAGGGGCTAACGTTACAGTAAATTGTTACATTAAACTCATGAAATAAAACAAATGTGTATATATATATATATATATATATATATATATATATATATATATATATATATATATATATATACACTGTATATGTAATTTTAGATTATAGTATATATTCAAATTTATATTATGCAATTTTTATTAAATATATATATATATATATATATATATATATATATATATATATATATATATATATATATATATATATATATATGCATGTATAATTATATGTAGTTAAGAAAAAATATATATTTTTTTATTTGTATTATTTTTATTTGTTTTGGGGGGTTTTTTCTTAAGACTGATGAAAAATGCTAATTTGAGACCCTTTTTTCCCTACACACCTTGATGTCCTTAAAGTGCGTAATATGTTAATGGTTATTTAGATTAATAGGGTACATTACATCGCTATATATAACTACTATATTTATAGTACTACTAATATATAGTAGTGTGTAGTTCATTTCTAAGTTGATGTTATTTAGATGTACATCTTTTACCAGACACTGAATGAGAGGTAAACACCACTCTTTAGCTGTGACTGTGACAGTAAAGCTTGTCTTCTAGTATCTCATTGCTCAGATAATAAGGAGGCGAGTGAGACCGCAGTGTTAAACTCTACTCCATCGCATCAGTCTTCTGCAGGTGTTTCTGTGTTCATGTCTGTACATAAATATTCCTTGAGAAGGAATCAGACACGGCTGTTTTTAAAAATCCAGAGAGCTTTAGTGTGGTTCATCTGGCCATCTGTATGTGATGTATAATAGCACTGATTCAGTCTGACCGCTGTCAGATTACGGCCCCGCAGCCAGTGTTTTTAACAGACAAGACGGTGCAGAATGAACAGGGTGTACAACACGGCATATCCTTCACACTTTGATTGCTTGTGTGTGTGTTGGGGTCTGTTTGTTTGTTGTGGGCTGCAGAGTCTGAGTGTTCATCAGAGATCCGCAACAACCCAGCAGAGGGTATAATTTACAATGATTGCATTTGAATACTCTCTGACACATGCTCTGTGACAATTCTCCTTCCTTTCTTCCTTTCTTTCTTTCTTTCTGCTCTTCATTCTTCCTCAGTTGCTGTGTCTCACTCTTTTTCACTGAGCAGGTTGGGTAAGTGTATCGGTAGTCGGCTGGGGTTTTGGGGATTCACTGTGACAATAGTGCCCATGCGCAAAATATCTGGAGAAATATAGTTGTGTGTGTGTGTATAAATATAGCATATATTTACATTTATATCATGCAATTTAAAAAAATAATATACATATATATACATATATACACATAAACTACATATAATTATAATATATATATATATATATATATATATATATATATATATATATATATATAGATATAGATATAGATATATATATATATATAGTTAAGAAAATGTGATTTTTTTCATTGTAATTTTTATTATTTGTTCTTTTTTTATTATTTATTTGTAAAAATATATTTTTCAAGAGATAATTTTGGGAATGTCAAATTCCAGTTTTTCTAAAAACAAAAACAAATTCTGTTTAATATATATATAATTTATAATTGTACATTTTACTGTACAACTGAATGAACTATTCTTTTATAACTATCCTTGATTGATATAAATAATAATGATTAATAATAATACATTAATATATATATATATATATATATATATATATATATATATATATATATATATATATATATATATATATATTAATGTGTTATTATTAATATATATATATATATATATATATATATATATATATATATATATATATATATATTTATGTATAATTATATTTATGTATATATTTTATGTATAATTATATTTACTTAAGAAAAATTATTTTTTTCATTGTAATTTTTTTTTTTGTTCTTTTGTTATTAGCACTTAATGTAGATAATTTTGGGAATGTAAATTTTTAGTTTTTTTTTTTTCAATTTAATATATATATATATATATATATATATATATATATATATATATATATATATATATATATATATACTTTATAATTGTACATTTTACTGTACAACTGCATGAACTATTCTTTTATAACTATTTATTGATTGATATAAATAATAATTATTAATGATAATACATTAATAATAATTATACAAATAAAGTTTACAAAGACAAATAGAATAAATACATAATATATTATTAGATAAATGGGAGAGACCGGGGCAAATAAACACAAAAAAGTAATAGAAAGTTTCAGTACTGTTAGTACAAATGAGTGGGGTTTTGGGAAAGTGAAATGGAGATGTTTTGTATTTAATAAAATTTGATTACATTTTTTAGTAGGATGCAGTTAAGTGCTCATGGAATAAATGAGTTTTCAGCTGTCTCTTGTAGATGATCTAGCGTAACTGATTTAAAGCGGCGCATATAAACACTGTTTGGTTTGTTTGCGAAGTTTTTTTAACTGCATTTCACGACCAGTTCTCTGTTTTCCCCGCTCAAAGTCTTTCTTTATCAAACAAAACAAATAGAATGTTCCCGAGCACAAGAAGCAGACTGTTTGTTTGTCTGCAGCTCAGTCTTGACACTCACTTAACATTCAGCAGAGCAGAGACTGATGGATTTAATTATGATTCTGTCCATGTGAGTGTGTGAATGATTTCTCAACATTCCAGAATGCAAATAGCAGGAGAGGAGGGAATTGTGCATGATGGGAATCAGGCAGAGAAAAGAAAGACTGTGGAGGTATCGCACGTCTGATTAGTTAGAAAGCCGTTTAAAGATGATGCTTTAACCGGTGTGTTGTACGAGAGCGTATCGGCAGCCAAAAAGTGACTCATGATGTGGGTGAAAACCGCTCTCTGTTCGAAAGAATATTATGGAAGTGCAACTGTCAAGATTACCTGGCACTGTATGATACAGGATACAAAGCATGACAAACAGACGGCGAAGAAAGTGCGTAGAAAATGCCGATTGTCAAAGTAATTATATATTGAGTTGTTTCTCGGCTTTTCTTCTAAAACTCATGCAAATGCAATCATTGCAACTATTTGTGCAAAACTGAGAAGATTGACTTGATTTACGTATGTTTACTGTGCTGCATAAAAAGACCAACTGAATATAACATTTTTATTACATATATTCTTATTCTTGAATAAATAAATTAATTAATAAATAATGTTAACAATAATAATGAATATTATATAATGTATAAAATATTTAAAACAGTACTGTCAAATGATTAATTGTGATTAATTGCATCCAAAAAAAGTATGTATATATATATATATATATATATATATATATATATATATATATATATATATATATACTTTTATTTTGGATGCAGTACATTATAACCTAATATTTTCATAAAGATTTTTATTTTATTTTGGATGCAATCATTTATTATTATTTGTCTGACAGTGCTAATTTATATATAAAAAAACATTTAGAATAAATAAAAATAAATTTGCTATTGTGCAACTAATTAGAAGAAGAAATGAATTAACGTCTATGGAACTTTATACAAGCTGGCTGCTCTCGTGCCATATTTTGATTTGGTTCTATTTAAATAACAGGTAAGTAAGATTTGCTCAGCTCAGTTGATGTTATGAAGATTATTGGTTTATTTTTTTCAAACTTAATTTCTTTGTAGTCATGCCAGTTTTTTCACGCTTTCTTTTTTTAGTTTGTAGGCTCCAGATGGAGCATTTGTTGCGTCTGACAGTGTGGTTTGTGTTGTCATATGTGGGTTGTGTATTCTAAAGCTATATATACACACACACACACACACACACGCATATATATATAAATAATGAAACCCCAAAACCCCAGATTTGATTGATTTGTCTGCTGAACTTGGTTTGTGTGTGTATGTTTGCATGTGAACAGTCTGGCTCTTCTAACAGCCAGATGACTGTGTTTTTGATGAATTGTCCAACGATCGCTTGATTGACTGCTTCTTGTTTTGTTTTGTTGCAGCGTCACCCCGTCAGTATTCTCAAAATACAAGCGCCGGCCCCGTCCTGATGGATCTGCAGGGAGGACGCCGTGTCAGAAAGCCGCAGGCAGCCAAACAGGTGCTCCGCAAAAGAGTCAGCCCTCGCAGACTTCCCCGCTGTCGTGTATTTATATGGAGTCGAGTCGAGAGCCGCGTCCGCCCACCTTCCCCCTGTCTGTCTCTCAGATCCAAGATCTTATCAGCTGTTTGAAACTGAAGTGTTAGACTCCTGCCCGCGCAGGCTTTAAGTCCAGATGAGAGATATAGACATTTCAGATTAGTGCTGACAGAGCTTAACAAAAAGTCAAGTGCTTCTCCCCAACAGGACACCAGGGGGAGTCTGAGAAGACGTGCTCCTGACAAAAACACACAATTTGGGAAAAACTGGCAAATTTCAATTGCATTTTAAAAGCATCTGTTTGTCACTTCGCTGATCCGGTGTGGATCGTTAAGATGTTTTTATCAGCTGCTTGGACTCTTTCTGACGGCACCCATTCACTGCAGAGGAAACTTTTTTGAGCGAGTGACGTAATGCTGAAGTCCCCCAAATGTCTTCAGATGGAAAAACAAGCAATTTTTGGATGGCCTGCGTGTGAGTAATTGTTTTTTTTTGCTTTTTTTTATTATTGTTTTGGAGTGCTCGGAGAGCAAGTCGTGTTCTGCTCGAACAGAACAGATTGAAACAACAGTTTGTCTCCATCAAAGCAACAGTTTAAATGCTGATCTTTCATCGACCGGTTATTAATTATAATAAGCAATAAGTGAAAACATCAAAAATAGTCATATATAATTATATACGCTTCGTTTTGTGTCGGAAAGCAATTCATCATGGAGAGAGTTATGAATATAAACGAGTGTTAATTAAAGAGATGTTGGCTGTTCTTCGGTTTTAAGTGAATGATTTGAACACATAGCAATCGGTACGATCGCACCTCGATGCCTAAATTAGACGGCGGTCTGTTCTGAACGATATAACTAGTATGTCGTGAATTTTCCAAACCTAGCAATTATTATGACAGTGGCATGAAAAGTAAAAAAAAAAAAACAATTGATCAATAAAATAAATGATGTAACAGGCACTAAAAACAGAATTAAAAAAATAAATATGCTGTATGCATTTTAAAGAATAATAATAAAAACAGTCACACCAAGTCACTAATTATAGTCAATAACCAACATTAATGTAACAAACATTTCGGTCGACCCTTAAAGGTATAGCTCATTTTGAAAGCAACATTATATGAAGTTTATCAGCTTAGCCCAAGGGCATCTAATGTGAAGGTGGTTTTTTCTTCATTAGATACAATTTTGAGCTTTTTAAGTCAAACCGTTGCAGTCTGTTAAGGGTCGGTATAGGGAACTGTCCATCGTTACGATACATTAATAGACACGGAGTGAGCGGTTTCCACATTACTAGTTATTAAGCACATAATAATGCCTTATTCTCCATCCCTGATCCTACCCAACACCTAAACTTAACAACTACTTAATTAATTTAATTAATGAGCAGCAAAATGGAAATAGTCGTAGTTAATAGTGAATAAGCGTTCCCTATTCTAAACTGTTACCAATAAAAATGATTCAAAATTATACTGTAATTGCCAAGCAGTGTTATAGAATTCAACAGAACCGGTGTGCGTGTAGATATATTGCATTTGTAGAACTTTTACAATTATAATGAGATAGTTAGGATCATATAAAAAACGAATGTGTGAGGTATTAATGTTTCGCGGTCCTCCTCCCTCTAGGAAGATGCTGTTCTCATCAGTAAGTCAAGGAGGACAGCGGGGCCAGAGGCCACAGTGTCATTGTTTGTGCCAGTCTGAGGGACGCTGTTAATATATTTTACTCTAAGCCTTTTCAACACCAGGATTTATATTGTATTAAAACCAGTCCTGACACACTGAGGTTGCTTCTCTCCCAGCTTCAACCTTGAGAGCAATGGCATTGTCCCTCTCCAGGGAGGGAAAAAAAAAAAGAGTCTGTAATAAGAGGAGTGAGAGGTGTAGATGGACTGCCATCATGCGGCCCTGCTGCCCACTGCTTCTGAAGAGAGAAGAGAAATTGACCCTACGCTGCATTCTGGGTATTTATATTTCATCATTTAGCTTGTATCTGAAGTGACTTGCAAATGTGGATATTATTAAGCAATCAAAGGCAACAAAAAGGGCAAGTCACCTTTATTTATATAGCTAGAGCTTTATAGGATACAGATTGTGTCAAAGCAGCTTTACATTATCAAACAGGAAGAAAGACGAAAAAAGGCGATAGTAAACACTTTCTGGTTAAAGTCGGTTTTGGCATTGATTAAATGATTCGACGAGTTCCTAGGTCAACAGAATTTATTCTCGACCGTGTCTCTACACCCAAAACTAACCTGGGCTGTATATCAGCAAGAATCGGGTGATATGATACGTATCACAATGAAGGGGTTACGATACGATATGTTGCGATATATTGCAAGACGATATATTGGGATATTTCTTGGATGGATGGATGGATGGATGGATGGTTGGTTGGTTGGTTGGTTGGATGGATGGTTGGTTGGTTGGATGGATGGATGAATGGTTGGTTGGTTGGTTGGTTGGTTGGTTGGTTGGTTGGTTGGTTGGATGGATGGATGGATGGTTGGTTGGTTGGATGATGGATGGATGGTTGGATGGTTGGTTGGTTGGTTGGTTGGTTGGTTGGTTGGATGGATGGATGGTTGGTTGATTGGTTGGATGGTTGGTTGGTTGGTTGGTTGGTTGGATGGAAGGATGGATGGATGGATGGTTGGTTGGTTGGTTGGTTGGTTGGATGATGGATGGATGGTTGGATGGTTGGTTGGTTGGTTGGTTGGTTGGTTGGTTGGTTGGTTGGTTGGTTGGTTGGTTGGTTGGATGGATGGATGGTTGGTTGGTTGGTTGGATGGATGGATGGTTGGTTGGATGGTTGGTTGGTTGGTTGGTTGGTTGGATGGATGGATGAATGGTTGGTTGGTTGGTTGGTTGGTTGGTTGGTTGGATGGATGGTTGGTTGGTTGGTTGGATGGATGGTTGGTTGGTTGGTTGGATGGGTGGATGGTTGGTTGGTTGGTTGGTTGGTTGGTTGGATGGATGGATGGATGGATGGATGGGTGGATGGATGGTTGGTTGGTTGGTTGGTTGGATGGATGATGGATGGATGGATGGATGGATATCATTTTAGTTGTTCAGAACAAATGCGCTTACTGTTGATCACGCGACTACTAAACAACGCTTTGAGAAGCGTTTGTGTTCGGGGAAGAGGTTTCCATACTAACCACAGATTTTAAGACATTGTCAACAACACTGACCTTGAAAATGTGTGACGACAATGCAGTAAGAGTACTTTTTAATTCACTAACTGCCAACATTTACACTGGGTTTACTGTAGTAACAGTAACTGTGACGGAAATGGAGGATGTTTATACATAATCTTACATTATTCATGTACATCAGTTTTATTGCTCTGTCATATCCTCTGATTTTAGGCGTTACATCATGGGTAAGGTTTAGGGGTTTAAGAAGATATTTGCGATACTGTATCGATTTTCAAAAATGCATCGATATTTAAAAAAAAATGTATATAAGATTCCACTAAACAGTGCTAAAACACAGGTTTCAGATAAATGAATCCTGGCACATTTTTATTGGGTTGATATAGGTATGTATTGTAGTATTGAATATTCGTGGACTCTTGCTAAAACTTAACGCTCTCCAACCCAAAACCTACATATATATACCGACTTAAAAACACAATCTGACGATGCAACCGTGCCATTTCAACTTCCTTTTACATGGATCTGAACTTTTTTTTAACCGTAGTTACACAGGATCTCTGTACTCCACGAGCTATTAAACAAACCTACCGTCTATGAAAACACATTGATATGAAGCTGGATATGCTTGATGCTAACGTTTAAATACATCGATATCCCAAGCATATTAATATGGTTTTGAAGTCACATGATATTCTTCAAGCAAATCACGCTTAATTAATCGAAACTCTTTAAATTTGCGTGGAAAGGAATAAAAGGTGTCGGAACTGTTGCCTACGTAATTCGTGTCTCGCTAAAAAGTGAACCAAGTTACATTTATGCCGTGAGACCGGGGACCTGATTTACTAAATGTTGCGCAGAAAGCTTTCAAAAACCTGCAATGCTCTGGCAATAAAAAGTGCGTACGTCTGCTCAGACCCTGATGTGACATTAAGCACTTTTTCACGTCAAAGACGGTTTTTAGAAATATGAGCATTGGCGACTGCAACTGTAAAATATGACTTTTTTTACCATGGTGCTGTCGATTGAGCAGCATGAAATAACTTTATCCCAGGGTAAAATATGAACCCTGTGCTCATGTGAACTTATGCTTAAATATAAGGCCATTGAGCTACTGCTGCCATTATTACTGCTTCCAGGTCCTTCCTTTAAAAAGAAGGTACATTTTTTTTCCTTCTGTTTTCTGTTCCTCACATCAAGATAAACCAGTTTCGCGGTTGCAGTCTAAACGATGAAGAATGAGGCTGGAATTCATAACTTCAAAACTCATTTTCCTCCGAGTGTTCAAATAGATTTAAGCGAAACCCTGTTCGGCTTCACTACAGTGCTCTGCTGTCATATCCATCAAATCTGTCGACAGGTTGAGATGGTAAAAGACTCGGGCCTCGACAGCCTCTCTGTGGTGAGATCTCCCGCGAGGGTTCCTCTCTGACAGATGGACCACTCATTGACCTCCGCTGTCTGTTTCTGCTAAAGGCAGCGTGGCCCAAATGTCACCTGTCCATTCATAATTCATACAACCCAAATAAACAAACATCACTTTTTAACTTAAATCTGATGGGCTTTTGTCAGAAAGTAAGTAGTCTTTCAAAGTTTTGAGTGTTCTCGTCATGGTAATTGATGGGGGACAATTAGCTTTTCAAAAGTAAGAGCTTATTTGAGAACTGCTATCACACGTATACGACATTTTGTGGTGACAGGTTTGAGCCTGTGTGAATCAAAATGTAAATATCAACACGAAGCTGTATTGTAAGATGGGAAAAGAGTCATGCAAACTACTTTTTTGGTGCTTTTTTCATTATTTTTTAGCAGCTCGAGTCCCCGTTCACTTCTACTGAACAGAAAAAACAGCAGCTCGGACATTCTGCTGATCATCTCCACACATCAAAGTCAAAGTTTGGAGCCACTTGTCATCAGTAGTATGTTAATAGTAAGGTAGTTGCTAAGTTTATATATTGGGGATGTAGAATAAGCCATTAATATGTGCTTAATTAGAACTAATAAATGGCTAATATTCTAGTAATATGCATGCTAATAAGCAACTAATAGGTGTAGCCGTAAAATAAACCCAATTAGCTGACGGAACATCGATTGAAAATTTATACAGAACAAAATCCGCTTTTATACAACAAACTTAACGAAGTGGTCCACATTTCCAGACCTAACGCGGTCCATTCATTCCCATCTTCTGTGACGTCTCTAACTTATTCACGGGCCTCCGTTTCACGATCGAGGTAGATTCAATTAAACCAAAGGCACCCGATAAGGCACCCGAGCACAAACCTGCACGGCTCCGGCAGCACGTTTCCCTCCCTGTCTCCACACAGAGTCAGCCGGAGTAGTGAGCTATCCGTCTTCACGCTGGTCTGGGAGGTGAAAGTTTGAGAGTGTGTAAATCACGAAATGTGCTGCGTGCGAGGTTTCAGGCTGTGGGTTTTTTGAGGGGACGGCTTTTAAATTGTGTTTAGCTCAGAGTCAGACCTTGTGAGATGTAGGCAGCACATGTGTCACTTCCACTCATCCTCCTGTCTCTCTCTCTCTCTTCTCCTGTTTTCTGCCTCAATCTAAAGGCGCAGTAGCCTGTATATATTCTCACTCTGTAATGATAAGATCGGCGGTTTTAGAACTGGATTGCTTTGATTTGCTTTGCTTTTTTAGATCTCATATTCTCAAACTAACATGTTTTTTTCAGATGCCGCTTTGATTGACATTTCAGTGCTCTCTTGCATAAATGGTTGTCGTGATTTTGCCAAGTAAGACATGTCCCTGGTTCAGCGTTGTTCGTTGAGCCTGGATCAACATTGCCGTCCAAAAATACAGACTTAAAGAAATAGCTCCTCGAAAATTAAATAATATCATAATTTACTTACCCTCGAGTAGTTCCAAACCTGTATGAATTTCTAAGGATTAGATATTTTGAACTTCATTGACTTCCATAGTAGAAAAATAAAAAGTGGAGGTCAGGATGACCCAAAACAACTATCTTCCTTACAGGATTGCAACTACTCGAGGTTAATTGATGATATACTTTTCAATTTTGGGTGAGCTATTCCTTTCATTTAAATAAATGAAGGCTGACCCCAAGCTTTTGAAGGCTTCATCTTGCGCGTGAACCGCTCTGTAAGTAAACAGCAAAAAGGTTGTACAACACACTAAAATGGCATTTTGGCATTTTCTAACATTTATATAAATGTTCAGATCAACAAGATGGAAGTGATTGCAGCTGTGTTTCTTTCAGGAAAAATGGCATCACTCCGAACCGCGGAGCCAAAAAAAGCATTTGAGCCCCAGAGAGCTGACTCTCTCAAGCCCTTAGGCAAGGCCCCTGGACTGATATGGTGAGCAGAGAAATGTGAATTAGAAATGAATGCTTTTGAACACCGAACACAGACACTTTTGACTTATATAAGAGGCATATTGTCCATGCTAGAGGTCTCTTTATGAATCGGTTTGCGTGCATTGCGCGGATCTCAGGTGTTTATCCTCTAGTGTTAAAACGCAGCTGTTGCCGCTTTTAAGAGACGCTTCCGTCGTTTGCGCAACGCTAAGCCGTCCAGCGTAGGGTCATAACTCGCGTCAAGCAAGTTGTTCGTGTTTGAGGAGTTTTACATTTGTGTACGTTGCGAGAATGGAAAGCTTTTGCATTCGTGTGAATATTCTGTATGCGAGCACTGCGGGTACCGTGGCATTTGTGAAGGTCAGACGCTTTTGACTTGTGTGGGGGCTGCCATTTGACATCAGTTAAGGTTCATCATTCTAGTTTAAAAGAGAAGCGAGATTCAATCAAATTTGATGTCCTCGCAAAGATGCTGCAGTATTCCCCTAGTCAGAATAATCGGATTGCTCTACAATCGTAATCATTTTAATGAATGGAATAAAAAGGACACACTATTAGGCTAGTCATTGGTCAGAGATAAAACTGTAGGTTAATAGATCTAGTGACCATTCACCAAGATGATTTGTAGACTACTGTTCTAAAGTTTGAGGTCAGCAGGATTTAATTTGTATAAATCAGGATGAATTGAATACGTCAACAATAACGTTTTTTTTAGTACAAAATGTTAACTAATATATATTATGTATATGTCTATATATATGTATACATGTATATATGTATATATATATGTATATATATGTGTACATATATATGTATATATATATATATATATATATATATATATATATATATATATATGTATGTATGCGTATATGTATGTATATATATGCGTATATATATATATATATATATACACGCATATATGTTCTATTGAACTCTATTAGAGGATTTGGTGAGGGAAAAAAAATGTAGGTCAGTTTCTACAAAAATACATTTTTGAACTGTTTATGAATATTGCATATTAGTGTTTCTGACAGTATTGCTAAAAGATCCAGCTTGGTCCAAGATGTATTTCTACCAACATTTATGTTTAGGAACACTGCTTTTCTTTACTTGCCAAACACAGTTTTTCTTGTCAGTGGCCATTTGAACCCCGTCAGAAGAGTCAGATCTCTACTACCACCACCTGCCCAAAACAAGGTAGTACTACACACCACTGATACAAACACTGATGTAAGGTTTTAGCACGGCACCAAAAGTAAATAAGACATACGAGAAAGAAAAGAGCAACAGATTTTAGAATTGGTAAATCGTTTATTCCTTTTTTAAATTGAAGGTTTACCATTTTCTTCATTTTATAGAAAACGGAGAAAAAAAGAAATTGCCTTTTACAAACATTTACAAATAAATGACAAGTGGCTGTACAAATTAGAACTGAAAGAAAAAGCCCAAAGAAAGAAAGGAGGGAGGGAGAGAGTTGTTACACCACTTACAGCAACTTTTAGAGTTTAGACGTAAAAATGTCCAGTTTTAAGATGACTGCCATGCAAACTTTGTGCTTGATCAAAATTATCCCAAAAAGTGAGTTAACCCGTTCTTTTCTACCACCGGCACAAAGTTTACAAACATAATTAATAAATGTATTTAACAAATTATTTCTTTAAAAAAAAAAAATATTTTTGTCCATTTTTATTAGTGTCCATGTCTGCTTTAAAGATAGTGCTGTCAGTAAAGCTACGGCAGACCGTTAGCACATGTACAGGCCAGGAAGTGGTCAGATGTGAAACATCAAAAAAACAAAAAAAAAAAAAGTGAAGTGCTATTTCAAACGCAGCAATTCGAGCTGATCCTGGTACTCCGTGAAGAGTCTCTGGAACCGCAAGTTCTGACCAATCACAGGCAGCACCTCCGTCAACAGATCCCTCTTTCTCAGTCCCTGAAATAGACACGGAAGACAGAGCGAGCTTTGAGAATGATTTTGAAAGACGCGTTTGGTTTAATCTGTAAATGCAACACCACCACCATTAACTCTACGGAAAAAAAGAAATCGTACCAGGACTGTAGGCTCCCAGGAGCTGCTGCTGGATTTGTGAACGGGTCCTAGTAAATCCTGACACAGTTCTCTTAACCGCTGCTCATAACCTGCACAGATACAACTTTCGTGAATCTGCCCCTATTTTTGAACGTTAGCTTGAGTGAATAAAAACATCCTGCAATGTTCCCGCTGTGTATAAAGTTATTGCCTCCCAAAAGAAAGAGTTGACTGAATCGGTGCTTGGCATTGGTCTGAATGAAAGTGCAGATTCGTTCTTTGCCACTAGATTAAATTTAGCTTTAAATCAGATCAACCAATCAATGAAAAATCTGTTCGTGGAACGAATCGCTTTGGGAGTCGTTGAAGAAATAAGGTACAAATAAAGGCGTATTACAATGCATGCCAATCAGTTGTTTAGGACTCCCCAAAGCAAAATAATAACCTTCATAACCAATAGTAGCGACATTTTAAGAAACAAACTCATCTTCATCTTAGACGGTTTGAGGGAGAACACATTTGACAGTTTTAGATTTACAGACCCTCTTGACTCTTGTTACCAGCGGACCACCTTCTCACTCACCTTCATTTACGAGGAAACGTGCGTAGATGAGAAGCCAGTGCCTGTACTCGCTTGCTGAGAGGAGGATGAGGGCGGAGGAGAGCTGGTTCTCCAGGAAGGCCAGAGTCATTCCCTGCTGCAAGTGGTGAGGAGTTGATGACAAGCGAGATGCCAACCGCCCCGCACTGACAAGAGAGAGACGGTTAAGGCATGTTCACCCCTAAGATAACTATATTAGCGTAGAAGAAAAAATAATAATAATACAGATCAAGTGGCTTATAGTGGTGAGCAATTCTGAAAAAAAAAATAAATAATAAATTTATATATATATATATATATATATATATATATATATATATATATATATATATATATATATATATAAAATTATTTTATTTTATTTAATTTTTTTATTTATCCAAATTTGTTTTCCATTTATTTTTTACATTTTTATACATTTTATTTATATATTTTTATGTTTTATACATACGTGTATATATATATATATATATATATATATATATATATATATATATATATATATATATATATATATATATATTTTACCGTTATAAAGTAATGTGTGTAATTTGGGCTGAAATCAGTAGCAGCAATATTCATCTTTGCAATGCAGAGGAAACACAGAAGCTGCGTTTAGATAGATTTTACAAACTACCGTTTAGTGAAGGACGTGAATGAAACGAACCCGCAATTGTTAATGCATACATTTTTGATATATTAAACAAAACGTTGAATACTGATATTTTAAATAAAAATAATAAAAGATGCTTTAAACGTGAAATTAAAGCCGTCAGGAGGAAGCGGCAAGTCACTACTAACAAGTGAGCTATTGCTGTTGAACAATCATTTACGGTTGATGCATTCAGGAAGTCCCCATATTTAGAATTGTGTGATCATTTTAAATGCATTTTATTAGACACTGAAAAGCCTCACTTGAAATAGTCTAGACTTCACGTATGTGTGCACTCTCTAGGGGTTCTTTGAAAAGCGTTCACAAAATAAATCAATTTGCACCAATTACGTTATCGAAGGTTAGAAATATCGCACACCGCTACAGTCTGATTATATTTCAAAATATTTTTCATTCTCAAAGATGTTCATAAAGCTTTGGTACAACATGATGATGACAAAACATTTGAGTGGACTATCCCTGCTCAAGCCCTTTAAATTCATAATTACAACCCAATTCCTACTACGTTATTATTCTAGTTTTAGTGTGGACTTCGCTACTCTCATTAAATTAGCATTAAAGCTAATTGTAGTGATCTCGAATCAGAAAGTACAAAAATGGCTGATACCTTAGATTTCGGCCCTGTGTTAGGGCCAGTGGCCCCATGGAGCCCAGAACATCCTGAGAGGACACGCAATTGCGGAAGTCTGCGCACTGTATAAGAGAGTCCTGCTTATCTGCGATCAAATTCCTGTTAGAGACGAAGAGAAAAGACAATCATAGTAGCCCTGAAAATTATTTCAACTCCCCCAGAATTAGAGTGGCGATAGCACTTTTAGCTTAGCTTAGCATAGATCACTGAATCCAATTAGACCAGTAGCATCACTTTAAAAAGCATCACATTCAATATTTTTTCCCATCTTCCCCATTTAACTTCTTCTATAGTTATATTGTGAATGATTTTCTATGCTGAAATGACTAGCATGTCATTCTGGCAGACTAATGATGGCCGCAGCATTTTTGAATGTGATGCTACTGGCCTTATTGGATTCAATGATCTGTGCTAAGCTATGCTAAAACTGCTATCGCCAGGCCCCGAGATCGGCTGAATGGATCCAAAAATCATACAGTAAAACTTTATTTACTCTGGGGGAGCTGGACAATGAGCCCATTTCCACAAAAAGTGGAGTGTTCCTTTAAAAACTCAACAGATGGTTTGCGTATCACTCACCAGGTCTCCAGCGATGAGTTAAAGCAGTATGTTTTTCCATTTGACAGCGACACCACAGCTACACCTTGCTGAGTCAAAAAAGACCGACTTACTGTAGCATCTGTGCCTGGGGTGAGAGAGAGATGAGCTATTGTTATATTCCAGCTGATTTAGGTTCATTCATTAGTCAAATAATCGCTACCCATCATTTTGCTCTTTTCTTGTAATTCAGCAGTTTTGTGTACCATACAGTAAGAAGTCTCTTATTCTCACTGAAGATGCGTTTACTTTATCAAAAACAGTAAAAAAAAAAAAAAAGTGTAAAATGTTAAATAGTACCGCAACTTTGACAATTTAGAATAAAATCAAATAGAATGTAATTTATTCCTGAGATGCAAAGCTGAATTTTCAGCACTCAATATTTTTTTTTGTGGTCTTTAGTGTCACATGATCTTTCAGAAATCATTCTAATATGCTCAAAGAACATTTATTCTTATCAAAGTTGGAAACGGTTGTGAAAACTCTATTTCCCGAATGAATAGAACGTTTAAAGTAACAGCATTTATTTGCAACGGATATATTTTGTAGCTTTATAAAATGTCTTTAATGTCACTTTCGATCAAACAATGTGTCCTTGCTAAATACATAGATGTTGCCATTCCTGTGAAAAGCATGAGCTTCAGTTTCTTTAAAAATCACATTATTGTTAACAAATGGCAGACGAAAATATTTTACCATCCCATGTAACAATAAAATCAAGGGGGTGGAGTTAAGTGAAGAGTCAATAATCAGGTCAACAAATATACAGATCTCAATTCATTAAAGAGAGAAAACAAAAATCATACCTGACAAGATTGGATTCAGAGATTCATTTTTGACCAAAGCTGTCTGTTTTTGAACATCCCTAAAGAAAAAACCCCAAAAAAGTCATTTAACATCATGTCAGATCTAGATCTTTTAGAACTGATGTCAATAATCTCTGGCACAAATCAGCCTGAATCCTCTTACAAATACGGCCACGCTTTTAGCGTCAATCAACAAATGACTTGTCTGGACTTTTCTATTGAGAAACAGAGAGGAAGGGTCGGTACCAGACAGACAGCGTGGCTGATGCGGTCAGCGCCATGACAAAGTGTCCCGAGCAGTGAAGCGCCGAGATGGGGCCGGGCAGCATGATGGATGGAATCAGCCTCCGTCCGCACGTCGTGAAGACCGAGAGCGTGCGGTCCTCGCAGCACACAGCAACGACGTCGCTACGGCAAAAACAAAGTAAGTTACTTTTATTCAAATATAGATTTAAACATGCAATATATAGCGGGTTGTAATTGCACCAAAATGCATTTTCAGTATCTGGGCGTGCATTAAGTATTGAAAGCTTCCTCTGCATTATTGCCTTTTGATTATTACTGATGAGATCATCGTGTGAAAGCAACCTACGGTCTAATGCACGGATCTGTTTGTTGACCGTTTCTTATTATAAAAGTAGATGGAGTTGCATTTAGATGTGAATGATGTCATAGACTGTTAACAGATTATGGTCCATTACTGCATCGATGCAGAGTCCTCCGACTGATCTGATCTCGACACGACGTTAAAATCGGGCGTAAAGCGGTGTGTTGTGTGCTCACCTGCTGCCGGTCGCGATGACGATGCGGCTGGGCAGCAGCGTGTCCCATTCTCGGCCCTCTCTGCTCCATTTGAGCTGACTCAGACGAGATCCAGACACCACAGAGACCTCGTTCTCCACCTCCAGATACGCCACTCCGTCTGTGCTCACCTAAAGGGCCCATGAAATCAAAGTGAAGAGAGTTTTTACTGTTAGCCAGGCTATGATCGAATTGCATTTAACAGACGTAGCTCTTGAGGCTTTTTGCATAGACAGGGCCGTAGAGATTTTTGTGCCATACCTGAGTGCTGAATGATTTCTGTATGGATGGGGTGGGAAGTTTTAACACTGCTACGGGTGTCGTTAATCGGGACGGCTCCTTTTCCACTGAGACTGGAGTCTGTAAGAGAAAAGACCAATTAAAAGTCAGTAAGCTAAATTTGTGATCAATGGAAAGGAAAAAAGATAATGAGAGATATTGGGATTATAGTATAGAAATCAGTCTTTTTTTTGATGTATTAAAAATAAGATATATATGCATTTATACATTACTGTTCACTAGTCTGTAGGTTTTCTGTTTAAAAGATATTAATAGTTCTATTCAGCAAGGATGCATTCAATTGATCAGAAGAGGTGACAAAGACATTTAAATGCAGGTATTTGATACATAAAAAGAATCCTGAAGAAATTTCTACAAAAGATATTAAGCGGCACAACTGCTTTCCAAACTGGCAATAAGTCTTTAAGCAGCAAATCAGAACGATTTCTGAGGGATCATGTGACGCTAAAGACTGAAAATTCAGCTTTGTCTTCACTGAGATAAACTACGCTTTTTAAAACTGTAATCATATTAAAATCGTGACATTATTAAACGTTTCTACTGTATTTTAATACGGTGACAAATAAATGCATTTATATTAAATAAACATAAGACGCTTCTTTCAAACCCGTTTTAAAAAAAAAAAATATTACAACCCTAAAACTGTTGAATAGTAACAGTAAAAAAATATTTTAGTGGCAGCGTTTCATTTTATATGTTTATAGAATACTGTGCTTTAGCACGGACACAGAAAACCCTCTCAGAAACGATGGGTCAACTTCGGGGTCCAGACATCATTGGAAAAAAGAAATGTCACCTGTGGGAAGGGCTGCGATACAGGCATCATTTTGGCATCTTTCCTCGGCCTTCCCTTCTTCCTCTTCTCCACCACCTCCGCTCCCTCCATCTCTCCCTTCCTCTTGGCCATAGATAGTGACTTCACCATGATCTTGTCCTCGCTGTCGCTGCTCGTCTCATCTTTTACTTTCGGCTCCTTCACAGAGCTGTCTTTTGACCTGAAAGAGAACCACAGAACGACTCTGGTTTGTTCTCAAGTCCAGTTTAGAAGAACACGCCGGTTATCGCGCAGACTTTGTCACCTGTCAAGTGGGGTGATGCCTATAGTGAGGGGTACGCTAGTGACCCCCGGCGTGGCTTTTGACCTTTCGGTAAATCGCGAATCTAGCGCTTTCATGGGCTCGATCTTGGAGGCAGAAGTCAACAGCAGATTCGATTTCATCCCGATCGAGTTCACAGCTGCGGTTACGCTGAAAGAGAAAGAATCTTAGCATCGGTCGAGAGGGAGGAGAAACGTGAGTTCGCATGCATGCACACTTACCCGTCCTTGTTGTCTTCTGCGGTTTTGTTAGGAGAGGTGGTGGTGGGGTCATGTGAGGGTCGCAGGCCAAGCGAGTTGGCCGTACTGGAATCTGAAGAGATCTGAGGGGTGAGCTGAGTCGACGCAGACGACCCCGGCAAGATCGGGACGCTGTTGAACAGCGCCGGTGAGAAGTCCCTGGGTAAGAGCGAGAGACATTCAGACACCGAGGGTGTGCTGCGGTATAGGTGCGTGATCATTTTAGCCGTGTTCTTGTGCGCGTTCGTTACCCCGTGTCGAGCTGTGCGATGCATAGAGGTGTGATTCTTCTCCTTCCATCTGCAGTTCTGGTCTCCACCTGCTTCTTTAAGAGGTTCTGCCCAATTAAAACAAATTATAATTGTTAATAAATGCAGTCCTGCAAACGTTTGAGAATTAAATCTTCAAGCTCTAAACTACTATTCTACGGCCATCACGGTATTAAATGATACATAAATACGCAGATTCATAGAGACAGGCAGATGTGCATGCAAATTGTATGCAAATGACTTAACATCACGCACCCACACGTTATGTATTTGCATGTAAACTATTACAATTTTACATAACCACTCATTATGCGCACGAGGGCCGGGCTTTATGATTCTGCTATTTCATTTCAAGCATTCAGACACTTTTGGACTCTTAAGGTCACGCATAAATTATACACATTTCATATAGTGAAATACCACAACCTCAAACCAACTAGTATTCTCAAAGAAACTATGCTAAAAGTGGTTTGGATTTTAAATATTTGACAGCAGGAAACTATATTTTGCAAGCCGGCCATGGCCGGAGGTGGAAATACTAGTAACCAATCGATATTTTGCATGTTATCCATTTTAATCGTTTTTTTTTTAAAAAAGGCACTGCTGTGTGTATTGCTACATAAACTTTCTTCTGACCTTTCTGATGTCCTCCAGGGACTCTCCGTTGAGCACATTGGTAAGTTTGGGAGTCTGGTTCTCAGGACCGCTTCCCTGGGCTCCATTTGGGTTCTGGTTCCCCTGCCGTTCCTGCTGATACTTCAGCATTTCTGGGTTCTCAATGATTGTGCTGGAAAGTTGAGACTCCATCGTGATGGCCAGACTCTTTCCGTAGATGTTCTGATGAATAGCGTTCTACAGAAAGAAACGCGGATATCTTAGGCTCGAGCCTTCTCGCCACCTTGTTAGTTTGCGCGTGCTAAATAACGAACCGAAAGTAGCAAAGCTATTAAGCCATTTACATTCTTCAGAAGCGTGACAGTAGCCAAGCTGTTTTCAAAACAGTTTGGCGTTTCCTGTAACAAGCAATTTAAAAAAAAAACCCAAAAACTTGTTTTTGTCACACTGCATTAAGCAGGCAAAGGCAATTAGCAAACACTGTCCTACAATGTCTTGTGCATCTCTTTAAGCAGCACTACATTCAGAACGAACCAAATTTCCTATGTCAGCAAATGTTTCAAAGAAACAATTCACTTATGAATGCAATAAAACTCAACTAAACGTGTGCAACTTGAGTGAGATTCCAGTTTTTTCGATTATATAACTCAAAAGTAAATACTGGTGTGTGCATGTTTTCTCCACCTTCTCTTCTTCATTCAAGGGATCTCCCAGTTCGTCCTGCGAGAAATCCAAGAAGGCCACAGTGCCATCCATGGAGCACACCAGTAGTCCCAGCCCATTGAGTGTCCTGAGAGATACGATCCGTTCACAATACCCTCATGCATGTAAGTTTTTACCCCTCCACACTGGCCATGATGCTTTACAAAGTTTGGAAAATAGAAAAGCTGTTTTCTTACCATGTAATATCCATAATTGATTTATCGAAGAGGTCATGGATGACTACCAGTGGGCGCTTGAGTGAGGTGAGCTGAAAAACAAGAGCAGGATAACTAATTAAATGTGCATCTTAACATTTAGAAATCGCTCCCTTACACTGCATGCATGCGTGTTAGTTTTCTGTTTTCGCTGAAAGAGAAATACTGGTTGAAATAATAACAAGAACAGAAAATGTTTAGTACTTAAGTTTTTTTGGAGCTTTGAACCAATCGTGTTTCACTGTGGGAGGCACTACATGCCAAAATACATTGCCATGGTTGCAGCTGGTTAGGATAAAAACTCGCTAGCACGGGCATGATGTGATTTATCGCTTTATCCCGTCAGTCTTATGGTTTATATTGCACATTAAATGTTTTTAATATTTTTAAAGCAGTGCATAACCACAAAATAGTTTATACTGCCACTCAAACGTTTGCGGTCAGCAAGATTGTTTTGAATGGAAATAATACTCTCATTCAGAAAGAATGCATCTAATTGATCAAAAAAAAAAAAATGACGGTAAAGGCTTACATTGTTACAAAAGATTGGTTTCAAATAAATGCTGTTCCTTTGAAAGTTCTATTCAAAGAAATGAAAGACTCGCATCCATAAAAACGGGTTTCAACATTAATAATAAAGCAATGCTTTTTAACACCAAATAGTATGTTACAATGATTTTTGAGGGAACGTGACCCAAAGGCTAATATGATTTCATAAAATCTGGTTTGGCTCCACTACGAGAAAAAAAAAAAAAAAAAAAAAAATCGGTAAAAATAGAAAGCAAGGGGTGATACTGAGAAGTCTCATACCCATACAGAGAGCGAGCGGTCCTTACTACCCACAGCACAGCAGCAGTACGGACAGCTGGGTTTGGGTGTACTACCATTCTTCTGTTTCTTCTTAAAGATCTTAGGATTGAACTTCTGCAAGGAGACGAAGAGAAATCAATGCACCGCTCGATGAGAAACACAACTGAAATTCTAGAGCTTAGCCTAGTTTAAAAAATAAAAATCACGATTTCACACTGCAGCACAAACTACGATGGGGGTTTCAATGCATGCTTTACAGATTTGAGACGACACTAACCACCACGGTAACGGCTTTCCGATGACCCACGAAGTCCATGTTGGTCTTCCAGCCGTCGCGTTCGATGATCTGAGCTGTGGGCCCAGAATTATTCATGGCATGAGCCGAAACCAGGTACTGGCCATCTGGAGACCAGCTCAGCCTCAGGACGTGCGTGGTGCCGCCACACTGAATCAAAGCAAGAGAGAATACGGGGTCACGAGCGTGTAAACAAGAACATAAATAAACCAAAGATTAAATACAAGCCCAAACCAACAGTTCCGGCCAACAGTTTGAAGTCTGAAGTCTTACTTCACTGAAGGGTTTGGTGATGTTGGTCTCCAGCTGCCAGTCCATGGTCCTCCAGACCTTCAGGCTATGGTCATCTGCCTGGGAAGCGATGTACTTTCCAACAGGGTCCCACGTCAGGCCTTTGACCAGCCCTGTGTGTCCCTTTAAGGTCACTACAATCTCTGTGGCACACAAAATGAAGCATTTGAAGCTTCGATTCAGAACCGAATTTGTTGATAGAGAGGCCAAACCTTTAAAGTAACCGGGCACTTAATGACACTGTATTACAAATATTAGGGATGCAACGGTTCACTCACGATAAAATGTGACGCGCAATACGGCGTTTCTTTGGTTAGCGCTGTAAACAAAGCAGTGCTGACCTTATAAACGCTACTTTTATACATTAATATGCATTATACAGGCTAGATGAAAAGAAAAAACATTTAGTTCCCCTCAAAGACACAATTAAGTCAATTATGCAATTAAGGCTTAGTGTGTGTATATAACAATTCATTTATATTTCGTATCGATTTTCAACCAGCTCACGGTGCATCCCTACAAAACACATGAAAACAAGCGGCATCTGCAAACAAACAGCGCTAAACTGACTTTTCACCTGGAAATTTTCGAGCGTTCCATATAACGATGGTGTTATCCACGCTGCAGGACGCCAGCCAGACATCATGAGGTGACCAGGCCACATCCATTACGTCTGAATCAGATTTACAGACACAACAATGCCAACATTTAGAGTCACAACAATGCCAAAACTAGACAACATCCAGCGTTCTCCGCGAGCGGCCTTTCCCCCCCCCCCTCACCTCCCGTGTGGTTCCTCAGAATGGTGACGCACCTCCACTGTTCCACATTAGCCAGTTTACTGCTGGACCCAAACACCGTGCTTGGACCTATGAAACTGCAGAACAAACAAAATACCACATGATGCCTCAAAGGCCTGGACGCGAATGCATGCGTCTGTTTGTGCCTCACGAACAATAAAGACAATCTGCGTAGGGGAAAAAGTAAGGTAACATGCAAAGCACGTGCATGAAAAGTGGCATCTAGGTCATTCGGTCAACTGGTGCACGGACATTTTTAGCGTTACATTTTTACGTTTTAATATTCAAATAGTATTGTAGCGGCTTCAGGGGTTTTGTTTTTAATTACGTTTGCACGAAACTGTGTTTTATTTTTGACATGCATGTGCATGAAGAGAGAAATTGAAAATAATAATAATAATTAAAAAATTAAAATGCAGGCCGGTTTTACTCACGCAGCTCTCTTCCACACCATGACCAGTTTGTCGTCTCCTCCTGACGCCAGGTATAAGCCATTATTCGACCAGCGCACGCAATTCACGCACGCTGAAACGCACAAAGTTACATAAAACATTTAATGGGACGCTGAATATTCATCGGCGTCGCACATTTCGTCTCGCATTCTGTCCGTGCGGTGCTCATCCAAAGGAGTCTAAAATGCATTTCAAGTAAGACACACATCTGAACCGTTTTTATGAATGCAACAAAATCAGGTGCTAAGGGAGCCATAATCGGTTTGCATATTTCCATTTTGAATACTGAGATGCGTCAAGTAATACCTAAGTGATTGTCCATCTGACAAAGCAATTTGGGAACGTTCTCGTTCTTCTCATCCTCCTCTCGAAGAACCGGGGCCATGTTCCAAATGACCACTTTCCCAGAATCCTCACCTGTCGATCAACATGAAATATCAGCTCAGTGGAATTAATATGGAAATAAAACTACCTTCTACAAACTCAGATTAACCCGAAAGCTACGCTAAAAGAAAAGAAAGACAGAAGGGTACAGATTTTTTTTCACCTTGGCCACCTGTGGCAAACTTGGTTCCATCTGGATGGATGTCAACTGAGAATATCGGTTTACCTGGAAACAAACGCAATTTGAAAACACATCTCTAGCGTGGCCTGGAAAAAGCAAAAACGACAATGGCACGCAACGCTTAAAACGCACGATCCCAAAGCAGGTTAAATGAAATGCAAATAAGGCCACGTTAGCACGCAACACACATAAACAAAAGTCACAAGTTGCATTTGATCTGTCAGTTAACAGCCGGGACATTAACTGGATCGCGCGACGGACTCTCAGTTTTATCTATGCGATAACGCATCGACCGATGTCAGAGGTCTGCCTGCCTTTCGGCAACTTGCGAAATGGGTGTCGTGCGCATCATACATTCACGGGTGGCTTCTTAAAAACCAGCCGAGCTCAAAAAACACCCGGTCGGCGCGTTTCTTGCCGCGCTAAAAGGAGCGGAAAAGTATCCCGATCGTAAGAACGACCCCGCAGGAGAGACCCGATCCGTCTCTCTACATAACAAAAGCGCAAGTTGAAGCCCCGGATTCCTGCACAACCACACACACACACTGCTGCTCTCACCATTGTGATTGACCCAACTCGGCTTCAAGAGCTTCATCTTCACGCCGATCAATTATAAACCCGCCGTTCGCAAGCCGCGATCTCCCTCCGCGCTCCCGAGGAGAATCGTTCCCAGCGCCGTTTAAGTGCCGCGGCTCATCCGTTACTTTGTTGGTCTCAGTTGAACTCCATGTCTATCTCTCTCTCCCCCTCTCGCTCTCTCTCTCTCTCATCACTCCGCGAGCGTGAAGCTGAAGTCACGTGAAGTCACGCCGGAAGTTCGCCGTCTTCTTCGAAGTTCCCTTGGAAACAAAGAATCAACTTGTGTGTTCCTTATTCGCGTTGTTTCGTTTAGCAGGAGCGCGATCCAGAGTTATTTACGAATTAGGAAATCACACACACGAGCGACTAAATGAGCTAATAACGTTAGCAGAAACATAATTTCAGCATTAAATAGACAATAAAAGACCACGATGTTATTTTTGCATGTGCATCAAAGTGACGGTTTTAGCACGTATATCAAACAACGTGTTGAATTTTAAGGATTTTACTTCGCAAAATGCTGTATCTAGTCGTCATTTGAAAACGGGCTGTTTTTGAAGAACCTAGGTCATCTAGCTATCGTTGCATTTTGATATTTTTGAATTCACGATTAGGCGTATTTTATTCGAAACGGTTTTAAACACAAATATATGTTTATAGACAAAAGGTGTTTGCCAAATTATAGACAAGGACTGACTTTGTCAATAAAGATAGTAAAATAAATTAATCGTAATGCCAATTTTCGCGCGTAACGTTACATAACTATTGACTTTTTTTTTACAGTAACACCTATTATAATTATTTTAAGTGTACAAGTTAAAAGCTTAATAATGATGCAGCTAAAAATGCGATTTAAAACTATTTTACTGTTTCCCACTGGGTGGCGAGCGCACGTTTTTATTTATAACGGCCGTGGTGGAAATATGAAATACAGACATAGAAATCGAAATATACAGGAAATGCGTGTACAAAGACAAGGATCACTAAATGGGCGGAGCTTGGTGTGCTGTAAAGAATGATTGGACCACGCAGCGCCCCCTTACGCGCTTACGCGAGTTTACCGCCGTCTGTAAGGACAGTTTCCATTCTTGCTAGTTTCACTTTCGCAAGCGCAGGCAAGGGAAAAGCGAGCCGCAGAAGAAGAGCTCCACTCAGTTTGTTTACATCAGCAGGAGGTGACAGAACAGAGGCAGCTCTGACAGTATGGCTCAAACTTTCAGTCTATGACTTGGTGTGATTTATGCCATCGACCGACCGGGAGTCATGGGCGAGTTAGCTTGTCTTTCTGTGCTGTGCTGGCTGTGGCTTTGCCCGGTGGTGTCCGGCGAACAGGTGGCTTTTGTAGAGGTGTTTCTGGAAGACCATCGGGATGTTTTGCAGGGTGAGGTGGTCCAGGGGAGTCTGGAGGACGACCCCGTGGAAAACCACAACAAAAAGAAACATGACCTCAACGGAGACCTCGTTTTAGTAAGTGATCAGTGCATGCAAACAGATTCTTGACGTGTTCTGAATGTATTTTTCTTGCAAACAGAACATGCATAGTTTACTATATTTGCATGTTAACACTGTGCTTGTATGTCGTTACAAATTATATCAAATATTATCTTAATTAAGGACATTTTAATTATTAAACATGGTATATAAATAACGACAACAATGCATTAATTAATTGCCAAAATAGAAGCATGAAGCATAAAATGTTATAAAATTGTACATGCATTTATTTCTCACACTTGTGCTGTTTGGTGCATTCGATTTAATTTAAAACTACATATCATATGTAACTATTTTGCTTTGTAAAATCAAAGGGAGAGAAAATGGAATGAAATTAAAGAGCATTCTAGTCACGCGTTTTATTATTAAAGATTGTTTTTAAAAATAATCATATGTAAAGTTGTGGGACATTTTAAGCACCGGTGTCGTTCATTTTTTCTCTCTGCAGATAAAAAATGAAGCTATTAAAACCAACAGTGAAATCAGTGATGGGAAGGATCCAAACCCCTGGATTGGAGTGGTCCCTGTCCAGATGGAGGAAGGCACAGTTTCCAGTAACAGCAACCAGGAGTCGTTTGCTGCCTCTGTGGTCAATAAGGTATTCGAAACGGTGACTTCAACACAAGATAACTAGGTGGTGTTGATCGTACTGACGGATCTTCCCTCCATAGATGAAACGTGCTCTTGTTTTGGGTGCATCAGCTCTGATCATCCTGGCTTTAAACCAGAATACTGTCCGGGAGGTGAGAGCTCTGCCGTTCTGGGTTGATTTCATAATGCTTATTCGATATGTATAAGGATCAAGAAAAAAAAGCTGTTCTTCCTTCGTAGATGGATCTCTCTCAGGTCCTCTCGAAGCCAGTCATTATCATTCAGACGTCAGAAAATGTCACTAAGCTCATTGGAGCACTCCTCAGGTGATCGTCAGGCATTAAATTATCGGTTTTCCTCTGAATAAACGACGCACTGCATTTGTAATGTTTTTTCTTTTATCCAATCAGGGGCCTTCGCGCAACAGCAAAAATCACTTACAAGTCTTTTCTACAGGACAGTCTGGTAAGACTACGCAGCCTAATTTAACGCTTGCCGTAGTTCGTTAGTGAAGGTGTGTGATATTTTTAAACGTTGTGTCAAAGGGGGCCACCTTGACCCTGTGGTCCAGCTGTGGCCGTTCGAGAGGAGGGTTGTACGGGGAATGGCAAGGGGTCATCTGCACCGGGGAGACCAACTCTCAGGTCCAGGTATGAGTGTTATGGAGGCATCTCTTATCATCTCAAACTCAGTTCCTGGCGGGCCGGAGCCCTGCAGAGTTTAGATGCAACCCTAATTAAACACACCTGATCCAGCTAATCAAGTACTTCAGACATGCATAGTATGTGTTTTAGCGGGGTTGAATCTAAACTCTGCAGGGCTCCGGCCCTCCAGGAATTGAGTTTGACACCCCTGGTCTAGGGTTACAGCACTTGTAATCATCTTCTGTTTCCAAAAGGGATAATTCGCATTTAAAAAAAATAATCTGTCATCATTTATGGGTTTGGAAGGACACGATTTTCATTTTTGGTTGAACTGTTCCTTTAACGCTCCATGCAATCTGTCCATAAAAAGCAATATTATTAGTTTCTTCTTTTTTGATTTCCTTTTGTCCATCTGTCCAGAAATATCTCCAGCAGCTGTGGAACACCGTCGTTCTGGTGGCCCTGGTCCTCTCCACAGGGGTCATAGTTCATGCACGCTGGCAGTATCAGGACAACCAGTTTAATGATGACTTGGAGGTGAACGCTGTTTTTTGTGACAGATTCAGTCTGAAGTTAGAAGTTCATGACGCAATGATACATCTTTAAAAGTTCATGACGCTCCCGTCGAGTGAAGGCTGGAAGGAAATTCTTTCATAAACATACATTCATGTTTGGGTCGGTAAGATTTATTCAGTAAGGATCCACTAAATTGGTCATAATTGAATGTTAATTAAAGAATCCTGAAAAAAATCAGCAGCAATAATACATTACAAAAGGATAATATGGCACCGAAAGCTGAAGTACTGATGCTAAAATACATATCTGATAATATTTGAGACTTTTACAGTTTCTACTGCAATTCCGATCAAATAAATGCAGTCTTGGTGAGCATAAGAGACGTGCTCTTACTGACCCCAAACATTTAAGTGGTAGTCTATACACTGTACTTAATCTTAGAAATAAAC
The DNA here is from genome assembly GCF_018831695.1 of Puntigrus tetrazona. NCBI lineage: Eukaryota > Metazoa > Chordata > Actinopteri > Cypriniformes > Cyprinidae > Puntigrus > Puntigrus tetrazona. Next base: position 5,010,659 of record NC_056703.1, on the reverse strand, counting down.
TGTTCTACAGTCAGACCCGAAGCAAGACGTTTTAAAGAGATTATCAGCACTGAAGACAAGGATATATCGGCAGCCCAAAGCGAGATGCGACCCAACACAAGCTCAGCCGGTGGAGATGGACAGCTGTGCAGTTTGTTTGGAGCAATACAACAACCACCAGGTGACAGATCCTCCAAAAATCTCTATGCCTTTCTTAATAGAGTTCTTATTCTTGCATAAAGAGCTCATTCTTCTCTTTTTGGGTGCGTTTTAGTGTTTGAGGGTGTTACCTTGCCTCCATGAATTCCACAGAGACTGTGTAGATCCCTGGCTTCTCCTTCAGCAGACCTGTCCTCTCTGCAAACGTAGCGTGCTCGGTGAGAAAGACGAACGTATTGTAAATTTGTAAACCATTTTTACTTCATCAGTAATCGGCCAGCTTCACCGTAAGTTGAACTGAACTCTTCCTGCACTTGCTCTGTTTCTGCCAGGTAATTTTTATTGAGCTGGACCAGGAAGGACTCCGGATTATCGATTTGTATGAATCGGATCGACTCTCTTCCGATTCAGACTTTTCACGGCAACTAAACCCCTCCACCGTACCGTAAGGTCAGAATATCTCCGTTTGACCTTTCCAAAGACTATAAACCTTGAGCTCTTTTTCAAGAGACCCCAGGACTTGTTCCTGATCTTTGCTCAAACCACTTGAGAAGTTTCTTGAAGGCAGATCCTTGCACGTGGGATCGGTTCTTTTGCGCACAGGACTAGTGTTCGTTGAACAGGCTCAACAGTTCCAAGATACACGGATTGCGAAGACATATGCACAGCGAAAAACACAAGTAATATTTTAGTTCTCTTCAAATCAAGGACGAATCATGCACCGTCAAGGGTTTGCATAAAGTTTGGATACTTGGAAGGGGAGAAAAAAAAAGAAATAGTCATTAGATTATCACTTAAAACTTTTCCTTTGATACGAGACCAGGGGCCAGTTGCATAAACTTAGTCACCATCTTCAGACTGCGTCTTAGGAACTAGTTTGACCGACTAGCAGTTGCCAAAGTGGTAATGAGTCTTACTTCTCCAGTACAATTAAGACTTTTATCGTAAGTGAATAAAACAAATTATGACCAGTCTTGAAGAAAATGGCTAACTGTTTTGCAACCTGCCAGGGCTGGTTCCTGACCTGGCTCTTTTTCGGTTGTGACCTTGACATCTTTTGAAAACGTATAAAATGTTTTTAGACCTTTAAGCAGAAACATTATGATTATGTTTGTTTTTGGACAGGTTGTGCGGTAGAGCCCCGCATGACCAAAATCTTGATCATGATCTTAAAAAATATTTACAGACTGCAAGTGCATTTACATGCATTTTAGAAGTTCGTTTTTTTAGATGGCATGTAAATGCTTCATTCTAGTCAGGTTTTTCAGTGGTTGGACTAATTGACCTTTGACCTACCGTTAATAAGTTTACCGAATCAGTTTAAAAAGAAATGAACCCTTTTAGTCAGAATATACTGAAAACTTTATAAGCATTATAAAATGTATAATATTTACAGAATTTTAAAAGATTTGAAAGTTAATTTCCGAAGAGCCACGGAACATTGAATACTGGAGCAACGTCTACTAAAAATGCAGCTTTGCCATCACAGACCTCACATGATAACACTTATTTTTAAATGTACTAAAATAGAAAATATTATTATGAAATTTTGAGTAAACGTTAAAATGACAACTCAGTTGTAGCTCAGCAAGAGTTGGCCCCAAAATATGTGTTCCTAATCCTTTCCATTTGTAATTAGACATTGTGTCATAAATACTTGAATGGATAGATGAAGGCTGTAGCTCGTCTATGCAAAAACCTGCTGTAGCTTCATTATATCTCCGCGTGTTAATGTACTTAATGATACAATATCGGTATATGGAGTCTCAAGACAGCCAATCAGAGCATCTCGATCTGTGGTTATGCCAAATTTCCCCTCTGTCTTGAATCCACGATATCTCAGGAGGGCGCCTTGCCAGACAGGAAGACAACCATTACGTCACATTAAACACTCACACAAAGAGGAACAATGTAGAAACACGTTCTTAAGAACAGTATTTATTCTTGTTTTATCTTTCAAAGGCTCGCTTTATGTCAAAAGCTTTCTCAAATAAGCTTTCTTTTACAAAACGCTTAGAATGTTTCCTAGCGAGCAGAAATATGTTGCTCTAAATGGCAAGGTAACGTTGCCTGTTCAAAGTCTGTAGGAGGAAAAACGATGTCTCTCTCTGCTAGAATGACAAATGCTCGCAGCCTTTGGCACAAAATGACGTGTGTGTGACTCCACAACCTCCGACAGGGAGGTTTCTCAGAAACACTGCTCCGAGGTCAAGTCTTAATAGCTTTTTGAACCCTTAAAGAACTGGAAACAGGATCTTATGAGCTGCATTTTTGCTTCGATATTGTAACGTACCACATCTTTTAAGTTCCTTCTCAGATTTATTTTAGATGCTACATTCACAAACCTGATGTTCCTTTATTTATTGAACTTTCTTTAACAGTGCAATAACTGTTTGTATCTCTGTTCAATAAACTCTTGTGTTACAGGGCAAAAGACATGACTCCCCTGCCTTGCAAAACTGTTTTCTTGCCATTATGCTGACTATCACTAGCAAAGAGAACATAAAAAAAAAAAAAGATTATCTTGATCCCTTATAGACTGTGCATTTCACTAAGCACTTCAAACTCCAACTCAGCCTGTCTTCAATCTGAAACGATAAAAGGTCTATGTAATAGACCAGAGTGTCATTTCGATGTGTATCGATCTTATGAGGAGCTACAGTTACGGTCTCTTCTTTTAGCTCTCCAAAACCTCTGCAATGTGCCGTTCACGTTAAAGTCTTAGGAAGGAATCATGCCCTTGTTCCTCTTCCTGTCAGCCATCATTCTGCGGCTGTGATTGGCTCCTCTGCCTTTACTTGCTTCTTTTCTGCGACGGTCCAAAACGGTCTCCTGCGTCTGGCCCCGTCCCTTTGGTCCACCGACCACGTGACTTGCTGGCGGTGGTCTGTAGCTATCAGGAACAGACAAGTAAAACTGATGAGTGACTAATCCAACGATTAATTAGATAATAACCAGTGCACAGGTGGTATGTTACAGTCACGGTTACCCTTTCCTGCTTTGCATAGCAGCTCTCCTGGCCTCAGCTCTCTCTCTGAGGACTGCTGGGTCCTGGACGAAGTGATCCTTTTTCACTGCCTCATTCTGATCAAAACAACCCATCAAAAATAAATGGAAATGCGCACAATGTGAGAACCTAAAACTAACCTATTTCAAATCGGTCTCGTTTCTGTTAGCGGGGAAAAGTGAAAAAAGATACTGAATGTGATCTATTATAACAACAACAAAAAAAAGTCTAGTGAAGGGGAACTAAAGAACAAAAGAAAGCGATTCATTCGAACCTTGTCCTCGTCCTCCTCCTCATCCTCATCATTCTCCTGAGCCTGTTTGGCTGCTCTGAGAACTTGTGGGGTAGTAAACGGCCTAAAGGAAAAACACTTAAATGCATTTGACTGCAGTAATAATCATAATTATGACGACTATAAAAATACAAATATTTGAGTGCATTCTTCATCCTCAAACATTAATATATAAATCTTTTATTTTGAAGGAAAGCCATATTTCAGCTTCGGTTTCGTACTGTAAAGCCCTAATATAAATCCATTCTCTTTCCCCGATTTAACAATACAAAAGTTTAAATAAGAAATGTTTTTTGAGAACCCATAATGAGGGAGATGCAAAGCTCATACCTGCGGTTCAATAGTTCATCCTCTTCATCCAGATCATTGGCTCCTATTTGGTTGATATCATAGGTGTCGTCATATTCGTCATCGTAATCATACGTGCCAAAAGCATTATCGAGGTCTCTGGAGGGATCATTTTCTATGGGAATCTCATCCACCACTGTCTGGTAGGCTTGATATCTTGCTCTCTGCTCTTCTATGTGCTGCTTGTCATCGAGCGTGGCACGCACACTCTCCCCCTGTCTGAAAAATGCAGATATATTAATTTCTAGTTGACACAAACCATCGTTCACAGCTCGAGCTGAATATTTCATAAGCCCACTTTCGGGCGGTTCTGATGTCGGTTTACGCTGTACTTGTCAAAGATTATTTTCTCTTGACCAAGTGGACGCATTAAATATTCAGCAGCTCATTTAAATAATCAGACTAAATTTAGGGTAATGTACTGCAGGGCAGGCTAATGCTTTTTTAAGTGGAAAAACTTGATACTGAATTCTAACTTGGGATAACAGAACTCACCTCCGGCCTTTCCAAATGCGACTCATGTCCAGTCGGTCACGGTTGAATACATCAAACTCATCATCATCAAACACATTAGATCTGGTGCTCAAAACTGAGGGAAGCTCCTTCCTTGCCGGCCTACGGGAAAACATTACATTGAAGTGGACCTGATTAAACCGCAAACCCTAGACATTTTTAGTACGGACTGTACCTGGCCATTGCCCTGTCTAGTTTGTCAAGAGAAGGAGACAGTTTATCTTCCAGGATGTTGTTAATCACAAGCTCAGATTTGTAGCCGTACTCCTCCAAACATGCCAATATAAATCCCTCTCCCAAGTCCGGAAGCAGGTCTCGGATATGGGACAGCAGAGACTCCACTTCTCCAGAGCTCACTGTGCACACCGCCCCCTACAGGACACGAAAGTGAGGGTAAAAAAATACTTTATTTTACCAGGCAACCAGGTTGTAGATACTTTAGCAGCTAATGAACTTACGTTGTCACCCTTTTGGGGAACATCAGTCATAGCCTCCGCTCCCCTCAACTCTTCTCCGTCTCCCGACACTCCTGCTCCATCCGTCTGGGAAGCTGCTAAATCTCTGCCAGTTTTGCCCTCGGCTCCTCCACGGTGATTGGAAGATGAGGGGAAGCTTCTCTTTTTCCCCACGCACTCCCAAGCAGACTCCACACCCTGCAACAGGTAAGACGTCCTGGTGTCGTCTCTGAGTGGGCATGTCAAGGAGAGTAGATGAAAGTCGTAGAATGGATCTCGAATTTTTCAGAAAACGGGCATTATTGTGATTCTGACTGTGACAAGGCAAGATTCTGAACTCAAGTCAGGCACAGTGTTCTCTGCAGCTCACTACAGCTTCAACTGACAGGGCGTAAACATGCTGCAATAAGCCCACCGGCATGGCAACATTAACGAAATGAACGCTGTGCATACACGGTATCGTATATTGATATTACAGGAAATGAGCAACAATATTGGTATAAGTGCACCGCTAATTATGAAGCATGTAGGAAAACAATTAGTAATTAGGACAGCTTATTGGAATCATTGAGGTCATCTCTAGTAGAAGCCTGAAAGATGCTCCCCCTTTTATTCTGTTGGAAATCAGCATGCAGTTTTTCAAAGGATACAAATGAGGGAAGGCCTGCTGAAGGAGACTGATGTCATCTGCTATAGAGAACTGTTCGTCATAATCTGCCAGGAATCTTAAGAGATAAAGAGAGCAAACGCTGGCTGTGATAGATTACACACACAAGGCGACCTTGCTGTGAAATGTCCGCATAATTTACCTTTTCTCTTGAAGGAAAGCCGTAAAGTTCTGTAGAAGATCATCTACACAGGATGCCATGTTTTCGGCGCTGTGGACATGAATTAAACATAGGATCGAATCTTTGCTTATTTAATGTGGTTTTAAAGCGCGTGTTTTTCCCTCACCCCTCCAGTATGGGCTGTAAACACGTGTGCTGGAGCAGCAGGTGAGCGATCTCCACCATTTTCTTTCTAGAATGGGATATTCGTCTCCACATGTCCTCCTGTAAACTGAGACAAATTTCATCTCGTTTAACCAAGCTGTATAAATTCACAACAGCGTGCAAGTGGTGTTTATAAGAGAACACATTCTAACCTTTTATTGAAATTTCTCTTCTTCACCGCTTTCTCCAGGTCTGGGACTGCCATCTCATAGAAAGATGATAACCTACATTCAAAGGTGTTTTATTTTTGTATCAGTAATAACCGGCGTGAAATTCTGCCCTTGGGGACACTGTGTGAACTATAGCTTGCTTGGTGTGGATGTGTTTGTCACCTGTTGAGAAAGTTGTGTTGTTTGAAGGTAGAGCAAGCCTCAGGGAAGATGTCAAGGAAAGAGTGGATGGTAGTGCAAGTATCACACATGTACAACACTAAGTCTGCAAGCTCCTACGAGACACAATACAGGTGTAAGTATATCATTACATTCTTTTAGGGCACTGTGTGAATTAAAATCGGAGAGAACGTTTCATTTCGGTTACCTCCTCTGGCATGGTCATGGCAGTTTGGCATTTGTTTGCATTCAGTTTGAGGGGTTGACCGGTTCCCGTGTCCTCTGACTGAATCCCACACTTCTGTAATATCATGTCAAACACCTAAAATATACACACGCGGATTTTAGGACGTTCCCGATGAATCAAAAGCATTTACAAATGTCTCATGATCGCATGAACTACCTGCCCGATTGAAGGTATAGTCTCATTCAGGTCTCCATAATAACTGGGCTGTTGAGTAAAAATGTTCTCTGGAAAAATAGCACAGCATTTTAAATACGGAAACCGTTGTGAATGATGAAGTGAAAGGCATTTGTGTATTTTTTTATTTTTAATTGTATACGTGTATTATAATACTATCAGATATCGTGTACCGATCATTTTATGTAGCAGTTGGGAATTTCCTTTCCCAAAAAGCACACACAGATCCAGAATTTTGGGAATGTCAAATAGGTAGTTGTTGTAAATGATCTCTGCAAACACGGCAGGGGTTATGAAGTTCTCCTGAGGGAAAATAAATACATATTAAAAAACAACAACAAAAAAGTGTGTGTGTGTGTGTGTGTATATATATATATATATATATATATATATATATATATATAGAGAGAGAGAGAGAGAGAGAGAGAGAGAGAGAGAGAGAGAGAGAGAGAGAGAGAGAGAGAGAGAGAGAGAGAGAGAGAGAGAGAGAGAGAGAGAGAGAGAGAGAGAGAGAAAGTTTGGGGTCAGTATAATACTAACTAATGCTTTAAAACATCTTACTGACCACAAACGTTTGTTGTGTATCTAATGTAGGACTTATAGCCTGTCTAAAACCACACTGTACAATCATTATAAATCTTAAATAATATAGCTTCACAAAATAAGTCATGTAAAAAATTTAAAAAAAAAAGTTGAGGAGTTTGCTTACCTTAGACTCTTTGTGTGTAGCCATCCTGAGGAAGACCATGAACACAGAGCGATGAATGTTCCTCTGCATTTCGGCCACAGCTGGACTAGATGAGAGACCAGATGGGTCCAAACCACGTGGAGCATGTCTCAAATAAGAGTCCAAACACCTCTGTAACGACTCATCAAATACCACCTTAAACGGAGAAAGAAAAAAGACATTTCCCTGACCGCATACTGTATTATATAATGTAAGAACAGCAATATATTACTGTTATTTTGCCATACTATGTCTTTATTACTACCATTTTTTTATTTTCAAGAGATAACATCACTTTACTGAAATCTCCGTGACCACCTTTGGTATTTTAGCGAGTCAAACCTGACACCAGAACTTGTCATGAGGTAAAGCCAGCAGCCACTCCAGATCCTCCGAGACGAAGTGAGCGTTCTCCAGGAACTCCTCCACCAGCACTGGAGCGCCATCCTCGGGTGGGGGTTTATAGATCAAGAAACATCTCTCTTCTTTACGGTCAGGGTGCTGATGGGAGGCGACATCAACAGCTCACAGAAGTACAGGACTACAGCAACGGTTCGGCTCTAGTTTATAATGCAAGAAGAAGACATATACACTCACCAGAGCTGGAAGGGTGCGTTCTTTGGCTTGTGGTCCAAAGGGCTCGGTCACATGCAGTTCATCTAAAGGCACTTTTGCACACGCCATCTCACCTGCCCAGGTACGAACAGACCTGCTGGGAGGAATATGGCCAGTGGAAATTTATTTGTCTGGCCTAAATCGGAATTCAATTGCGGTTTAAGATATGTTATTAGTTCTGGTTTGTTTAAAAACCGGTCTAGATAGTTTGACTGACAGTCTATAGAGGCCCTCAATGACAGGCTGAGCCGGATATCCACAAGCAGTGTGAAGGCTGACAACACCAAGAACATGTTTTGTTATGGTAGAGACTGCCTGAACAACACTTACATTTAATTTGAGTTTTTCTTTATTTTATTTTTAACTCGCCTGACTCGCTGTCTACATTATTAGCGACCTGGCTAACGCTGTCCTTTTCAGTGAGCTCAGAATCTTTATTAAAGACAACACGATAATCGACATCATCAGCAAATGATCTGGGCAAAAGGCAGGCGTTAATACAAACAGAACAATTCTGTTGCCTGTTACTGAAAATGAGTCGGAGAACCACAACGAGGAGGAAACTGAGGGGAAAAGTTAGCTTTCCCGCGTTTAAATAACAAACTGCATTGTTAATTCTAACAACACCGAATACAAATAACGTTTGTTAAAAATCAAGTGATAAAAATGTCACCTCTTCACTGAATCTTTTAACAGATGTTTAACAGCTCCAGCTCAAGGCATCGCATCAATCTGCGTGGACTTCCGGTGTTCTAGCGCTGGCGACATTTCAAAATAAAAGTCATTTAAAATAAAAACGGCACAAGGAACTATAAACCCTATAACGTGGCGTTACCAAGAAAATATATATATATATTTTAATCTTTTATAATTAAATTTAATTTTATAATCTATTTTTGTATATACATCGCAGCTACACCTACATTTAATGCTAAATTACAGATGTGTGTAATTAAGCTGAACCTTTGCCTATCAGTAAAGTCAGCTTTCCCCTAATTTTTACCGATTTGTAACAATATAGAGCTGTCTATAGAGTTCTCTCTTAACTCTCCGTTTCAAATTTGACCCATTGTGTTATTTATTGATAGCACAAAACAGCACATTTGCAAAGCCCAAAAAAAGTTATTGGAGCAGTAAAGTCCAGTTTTCATTAGTTAAAGCTAACCAATGTTGTTGGTGTGAATAAGTTACTGCTTAATAGATACCATCACACTTGTTTTGTTCCTAATATGTTTTGCGATAGAAATTCATTCAGTTTCATTCACTTATTTATTTGTTTCGTCCAGTTTATTGCCCGAACAGTGACTAAATAAATGCGTAATATGAAGCAACAATCGACTAAAATTAGGATAAATGAAAAATGCTTGTCAACGTTGTGGTCACGCGATTGTTTATGCAAAAAATGCTCATCAAGACAAAGTACACGCCAATCCCAGTATACATGCTATCCGTACTAAATTATAAGTATTTTTAATACTATTTAGGGAGTGCATGCACATTGGGATTTTAAAATTAAATTCTCCAAATGGGCCACCAGAGGGCACGCGATACCAGCAACAGCCCACGAATCCACAAACAAACACGCTGCAAGTTTAGTTTTGCGTTGGGCGCCGCTCCTCCAAAATCCTTGCAGTTGACTCTGCGTGTATTTAATTAATACGTTTAAAAAAAAAAAAGCGCTTCATTCACGACCGCCCTTTGAATAAAACGAGGCGCGCGCGGGAACTCCACCCCCGCGTGCGATTTCTCCGCCGCAGCAGAAGCCCGCGTCTCCGCTCCGCTCGAGCGCTCGAGACAGACCAGGCCCCTCCGATGGAGCGAGCGTGCGTCGCCTCCTCCTCTATTTGCGTAGCGAAGGCTCCACCTTTCGAGCGTCGCGGTGACCTCAGCGGCGGTGGGCTGAATTGAGCTGGGTGGGATTTTTTCAGTCTCGTATTCCCGACCGCGTATCCGAGGACCGCGATTTAACGGCGCGTGCGACGGGAGCGAATACGCGTTTAGCCGGCTGGCGCTGAACGGTGCGGGGCTCGCGCGCGTCTGACGATAGGGATCAAATAAACGAGGAATGTGGGATTTACAGAATGCCCAGCAGCGTTGGAAAAAGATTTAAACCCACCAAATACATCCCGGTGTCCACTGCCGCCACTCTTCTGGTGGGATCCACTACTTTATTCTTCGTTTTCACGTAAGTTTGCGGCGATTTCGTTCACGCGCCGTTCCGCGACGCGATGGGAGGGAGAAGATCGTGAGATGTTCGCTGGGATAAGTTTTATGACAGTTAAATGGCCACAAGGCCTGCGGGTTTGACTAATAGCCTTCAGCTATTTCTCTGATTTCTTCATTTAAAAAGCGTGCACTAAGCCTGCATTAAGCCTGCATTTTGACGGCTCTTCAAATGCTAAACCGTATTCGCTTTTTCACACGTGAAACGACTTCTTCAGCTGGTTTTCTTCATACTTGTGCTATTAAATAAGTTTCGAGGCTGAGCCGATGTGCCTGTTAGGTGAGACTCCTGCTCTGTTCATTCATTGCACCGATTTTGAAATGCGATGCGTTTTTATGGTTTTGGTGGTTTAGAGACGCGTTTGAGTTTGTAGACGTTGCTCTGAAATGCGTTCGGCTTCGGTGCGCGGAGTGCATCGATCTTTGCTTCGAAAGCTTTCTCGCACCATGCAAGGCTAAAGTCGTTACCAAAGATCAGCATGAAGTGATCAGCGCAAAGTGCATTGATGATGGTCTGGAAGCTGCTTTAAAGCCGAGGCATTCATCAAGCGTCGAGTGTGACAGGCTTTGATTTACTCAAGCAGTTGTTTGAAGAATCAACATTGGGCTCAGTGCTTTGGATCACTTGAACTAGTCGCTTTCAGATTACAGCCCACAGTAAACCGTTTATTTGGTCATCTTGCAGGCATAAACCTGCTTGCTTTTCGGTGTGTTTAGTAGAAAGAGCATCTTGGAGATTGTGATATCATCAGCCTTTCTAACACCTTTTTCTTCGTGACAGTTCATGTTTAATAGTATATTTTTTTAATATAAATGCTGCTGCTGTGACGCGAAAAGCTGGAAGCCGTGGGTCCCCTTGAGATTTCTCCAAAGGCGTTTTTCGCTTTGAGCGAAACGAGGCCTGCGGTGAATATGAACTGATGATATTTCAACTTTTTTTCTTTACAATGTAAATAACATACACCTATGCCGAACATTGTTGAAGCGCTTATGTTTTTTTTTACGCACAAATAGCCAGGTTACCCTCGGGTTTTATTTACCTGGTGCATTATTTTACTAATTAATTGAAAAATTCCATTATAAAAACCCATAGGAAATCTCTAGGAAATCCAAATTAGTCTCCCGAGTTTTGACGTCACCGCCGCAGCACTCTATAGTCTCATAATTAATACGAGGTCATGATAATTATAAAGGATTTAACAAAATACTGATTAAAAAAAAAAAATAGCAGGATGTGTGGAAATCCCGGAATTATTTCAAGTCTAAATACCCACCTGCATTTGATTTTTGAGATATCTAGGCATTTGTTGGGATTCAGGGAACTTCCCTACACGAATGACTATTAGCACGTCTAAATCAGTGCTACGCAACTAGAGAAAACTTGAGGAAAACAGCTGAGGCGAAAAGAAAAAGCAGAACTATAACACCCATAATGCACTGGGCTCAGCCGAATATAATCTAAAAGTGTTGAAGTAGGGTGGTTTTAATGAAAGTCCTTGGGATTAGATGACGTGTTTTACGTATAATCGCAGTTATCTTTGTGCAGGATATAAAGAATGCTACGCATTGTTCGTTTACTTAAAACGACCAACATTTTCGCAATACAAAGCTGGTCGATGAACTTAAAGGAACATGCCACTTTTTTTTGAAAATAGGCCTATTTTCCAGCTCACCTAGAGTTGAGTTTTGCCGTTTACGAATGCATCCAGCCGATCTCACTTTTAGCTGTAGCTTAGCATAGCTCATTAAATCTGATCAGACCATTACCATTCAGCCCAAAAAAACAACCATTGTCTACTAAGACTGACGGAAAATCAAACGTTACGATTTTCTAGGACGATACGGCTAGGAACTATATCCTCATTTCGGTGTAATAATCAAGGTACTTTTTGGGTGCAGGAGGCCCAGTGATATAATGTCCCCAGCATTATTCATTTTTAACAATAAATTTGACCATATAAGACTATTATAAATTTGCGTACTGGGTTGGGAGACTGAGCCCTGAGCAGATGGATGAGGATCTGTGGATTAAGAGCTCGACCCATTGCTATTTTGGATTAATATTCTGCTTTGGAGTAAATAGAGATTGTTCTGATGTAGACCTTCGCATGCTTAGTTTCCTATGCAAATGATGGGAAACGGACTGGTTTTTCAGTTTCCTCCTGTAGCCGTCGAGAAGGTGCGTCCACGTCCAGCCTCTGACCTCCGAAACCTCACCGCCATCTGTATTTAAAACGGCACCCGAAGCTCGTGAAGCTCACCTAAGGCGCTCTTGTTCACCGAATGCTCGCCAGACAACGGCTGATAGACCTTCGAGGAAACGAAGCACGTGTGAGGACTTCTTCTCCTGAATGCGAGAAGTGATGGGAGATCTGTTGTCGGGCATTTACACAGATCTTCACAAGCTTGGTTTTCCCATGCGGCCTCGCTGCAGCCGTATTAATATCATTGGTTTTTGACATTTGTGACCATTTGGAAGTTTGGTCCATCACTTTTCTCCTTAAGAAAATGAGCCTTTAGAGTCAATCGCTTGGAATTATGACCAGAACTGCTTTTAGCAGTGAGCCAAAAGATGAATTATTAGGGTCTTCATTCGTTGTGTCAGTATGATGTTTAGTGTTTGAGCTTTATGCTGATTTAAATGGAGGGAAATGTCACCTTTGAGCCTTTTTTTAATGGTTTGTGTAGCTGTTTCACCACCAGTGAAAGCCTATCAGTGTGAACTGTCAGATAGTGTCCCCCTTTTAATTTGTGTCTAACCTCTTTCCCTCGTTCCCTTAAGGGGGACAGATTGGATTAACAGCGCTCTGTGTGCAGATGTCCTGTGGTCTGGAGTATTTCTAAACATTATGGTGACATAATGGGCTACAGTTTAAATTTAAGGCCGTTAATGAAGTACTCATCTCCTTTTATATTTATATCCGTTCCCTGCTGTGCTTTTTTGTTAATGGGCCTGTAATATTGTTATGCTGTTCTGTTACGATTTCACAATAAGCACTTGTACTCCGTGTAAGTACTTGCATGCAAAAATATATCTATTTTTGGGGGGGTTTTGAAAGAGAAGATGAATTTGATATTAATTCAAGTGCTGTTTGTTTAGTAAACTGTCAGGAAGAGAATAATATTTGGCCGATGAATTGCACGTGATCCCGGAGACCCATAAAGAGCATAATAATGGCGTTTATTGGGGAATGCAATGCAGAAAGAGCACTTTGAGTGATGGGCAAACCAGAAAAAGCGTAAGGAAGGTGGTTTTAGGAGTGGAGGAGAAGGTTTGACGACTATATCTTTCTTCCGAGGAACGTAAAAGAAACGTTTATTTTCCCACGACGTAAGGCGTGTTCTTCTCAATATATTTTGTTACCGCAAAAGGACAAAAAACATTATTATTGTCCGTGCAATCCATATAATTAACAGACCCAGCTGACATTCATTAAAAAATCTGGTTTAAGTGAGGTTTAGGTGAGCAAACGATGATAGAAGTGCAGGTGAAAAGGTACGTTTAAACATTGGTGAGATTTCGCAGATGAATGATATTCAAATGTCATTCAATCACAAATCGTCCAATATTTGTAGCAGTATGCACATGCATAGTGCGCATATGGATAAGCGATTGTGATTTTCAATCTAGGTCATTTTTTGTTTTTTGGTTGAACAGAGCTGTGCTGCTGTCAGTGTTGGTGAATGTCCATGAATCTCTAATTATATAAATTATTCAAATCAGGGAAGGGTCTGGGACTGAGAATTTAGAAATAGTTCCCATAATCCCGGTTTTCTTCTTTTTACTGTAACCATAAAGGTTGCTTACAACATTGCAAGCAAAAGTGTTATGGATCTTTGTTGCGTTTCCCTTTCACATGCACAGAAAGATGAAGAAAGCTTGAGCTCAGATCTGTAACCGTTCATAAAGCTCAGTGAATACAGGCCATAAACTTTAATTATAACCATGAGCAGTTTGCGGATTTGGCTGCAGTCTTTTAAGTCTCGTTCATTTAAAATGATTTGTATTTCTCGCGCGTTCCCTAGAGGAAGCTACACGAGAAGGTAAACAAAAAAGTTTTCGTTGCCGTTATTGTGTCGTTATCTCTGTACTGAACGGGGAAAACGCATTCGGTTAAACAAGCAGATATCCGCCGCTCATCGGGTGTAAGTTAGTGCGAATGAAATGGGAATCGCAAGAATGGTTTAGCACGGCTATCGAATACGTTATTTAGCCTATCGGTGTCTTTTGGGTGGTTCTCGACTACTGCAAAACAAAAATTAAATCGCATCCTTTTCTTTCCAGCCCTGCGAGCTCGCTTTAAACAATAGAGACAGCTATGACTCGCTCTCACCCTATGTGGGACTCGCATTAGAACTGATGTGGGAATCTAATTTTGGACGTCATAGCTCATGTATTCTTAGCTAGAGGCTACATGACAGTAATGAGATCAAATCTGTTTCCCCTGGTTCGTTGACATTAAGTAAAGGGGGTGCTCATGAAGATTGATCCAAATGACGGTGTTAATTTGGTATAAGAAGATTGGCCGTGGCTTAAACTAGTCTGCGCGCCCTCTGAGAAATACAATTACGCTGCATTATCAGTTACAGCAATGCATAACCATAAATTTCCGGTGTAACATTTTGACACCCGCAGCTGTTGGCTCTCAGTCGAGAGAGATTGGTTGGATACGTGCCTTTTTGCATTCCCGTATTCCACTTTTTTTTGAATGAGCGAGTTTTGTATATGTATTTTTTTGTGCTCAACGAGGCTGCGTTTGTTTGATTACAAAAATGTAGAAAAACTAAAGTTGTGAAATGTTATTCGCTTTGATTTCTGATTGCACTACTTTCAACTGTTTGATTCTGCATGCGTGGCTAAACTGTTGGACCTGTTTTCATTGATTGCCAGTGCATCTCTCAGACAATCTATGAGCAATGAAGTACGATGCACAGAAACATTATCTGTCTGTATTGATGGCCCCGGGTTCAGCATGCTGTCTGTGAGGCAGTCTGAGTGGATCTATTGGGGCTTTAAGTTATACGAAAATATCTGACTGAAATCAGATTGAATAATTTTACAACACACTATCATCTAATGAAGCAATTCGGCAAATTATTGAAGAAATGCCCGTTTTGTAAGTAATGTGCTTAAAGGAGAAATTCACTCAAAAAGGAAAACCAAGATGTAGATGTTTCTTCACTTGCTCACCAACGGATCCTCTGCAGTGAATGGGTGCCGTCAGAATGAGAGTCCAAATAGCTGATTTAAAAACATTACAATCCACATGACTCCAACATTCTTGTGAAGTAAAAAAGCTGCGTGTATTTACGAAAATATTGCCCTCTCACATCAGCATCCGCTATTTTGGACCGCTTTGTGAACGGTTGATGCTTGATCTGTGGATATTTCTATTCATTCGTCACTGAAGAAAGCAATGTTATGGAGAAAGGGCTCGTATTTTAACGACAATTCGAAGTTGAAATTGTCTTAATGGATTTGTTTATTACGAAACGCAGAGGTTTTTGCTTAACAACGATCGCTGTGAGGTTTTTCAGCTCTCTCTCATCCTGACGGCACCCATTCAGAGGATCCATTGGTGATGTAATGCTACATTTCTCTAGATTTGCTTAGTTGAAGATACAAACTCCTCTACATGTTGGATGGCCTGAGGGTGAGTAAATCTTCAACAAATTTTCATATCTGTGCGAACTGTTCTTCTACATGTTAACAGTCCCTGTTGGTTAAAAATTTAAAGTGTGGGCTTATTTATGAATATTCTGAGTAGCTCACAGCCACAGGCTGAAAACTAATTCAAAGAGTCAAGATGAAATAAACGGAAGCTTTTTCTTACAGAAAAACTTGATTTAATGGGCAGTTAGTGAAAGCTACGCTGACCCTCAAGTGTCTGAGAACGTAGAGCCGAAAAGAGGTTTGCTTCTCCATCCAGGATGACGAATCGGCGGATCCTGCTATAATTGCAGCACTAGTTCTAAAAGAATGCTTCTCTCATTGAAAGAGAATTTTCTGACACCGTTTCCCCTGAGAAAAGCCCGGCGGGGTGTTGACATTTGCAACGTGCCGCGGCAGAAGTGACAACAGATGAAGCCGGCGCTCTGTAAAGGAGCTCGAACTTTTCACTGTTCCTACATTCCCGTCGGATCATAAAGCGGCGGGGTGTTTATTGGGGTTAGATCGGTGGTGGAGATTGCAAGCTGCTCTCGAGCGGAGACGGCGGAGGTCCTTCAAGGTGTTTTTCGAGGGCGTTGGGGTTATCACGAGTACCTTTCTTGCTGTCAATTTATTAGTTCTGTATTTTCATGAACTTTATTCACACAAAGCTTCATTTCTAGACGGATAGCGAAAGTTGAGTCAGCTGATGATTCAGTGAGTTCATTCAGAGTATTGTCCGTCTGACGAATCGGGAACTAATTTGAGGAGATTTTGAGTTCCAGTAAAAAGCCCAAAAATGTTTTTCTTGCTTCAAACAGAAATTTATCAATGAGTCTTCATCGTGAACCACCAGGTAACAGCAAAGCCTGTCTTTTTCTTGAGAATGGCAGTTCTTCTTCTTCATTTACTAAATCCAGACCCAGATTGCGACATAATCATACTGGCATGATAGCGAAAACTGCATATGCGTATTTTTCTGATAATTTAAAGGTAACAAAACATATTTTTAAGTTATCTGAGGCAGATTGTTTGCTTCCTCGTATTGGAGTTCCCTCTCATTAAAAGATGGCGAATCCCTCCTGTACACGCTTCTAATGAACTTAATTGTCCTGCTGGGCTTTGCTTCGCCTCGTCCGCCCCAGCAGACAGTTCTGTTTTGGTCAGTACTTTCCATTTATTCCTCAGCATAAATGAATTTCACGTGGTGCGGGGTTTTACTTTATGTAGACGCTTCACTCAGATGTAACCAGGTGATCGCCCTGTTATTAAATGCACTGAAGCCTCCTGACCCCACTCGAGAGCTAAAAATACGGTCTTTCTGCCGCTCCTCTATTGGCTTTCGTAATCATAGCCTGTCTGGAAATCTTCCCTAAAACACAGAGGCGGCCTGTGCAGACCGGCTGGGGTAACTGGAGCTCTCGGAGTGTGTGTGTGTGTTTGTGTGTGTGTTTGTGTGTGTGTGTGGATGGATGTTACCTCTGAGGTGAAAAGGGCAGCAATGGAGCAAGAGAAACAGAGGGAGATGGCAGGCAGGGAGGGAGCTTGAGTGAGTAGGGCTACTCCTTTTTCTCCATCCCCCTTTCCAACCATTCATCTGCCCACTGGCTGGAAAAGCCTCTGTTTTACTAACATGTGGAACACATTTAACCACCTCAGCTGCGCCCACCCGAGCTGTCTCCACCCTCTTTTCTCTCACTTTTTTTTTTTCCACCCGTTCTGAACGCTCTCGTCTTTTACGCCTACCATCACTGCTTTTGCAGTATTGCGTTCTTGGGCTTGATTTAAAAAAGCAGCACATCACCGTTTTCGCCCCTTTCGCGGTGTTCCAAAGCATTAGTGAATCGGAAAAGGGGGCATTGAGCTCTTGGGTTGTTTTCAAACCTCGCAATTGATATACTTTAACCGACTGACTGCTCCATCTTAAACGGAGTGACAAAGTGTTTTCAGTCGAAGCCTGCTATTATGAACCCAGAAGATGAAGTATCCACGTGGAGACTGTCGCTTCAGAGAGAAGGTGCTGTCAATCAAACTGTTGAAAGGATCTCAGAGGTGCTTCTGGTCTCTGGTGCTTTGATGTAAGAGACGTAAAGGCCAGCTTGGCCCCTATGGGTTTATTTAATGTGTGTGTGTGTGTGTGTGTGTGTGTGCGTGCCTTACTCCAGTCTTTATTGTCACATGATCCTACAGACATCATTATTATATGCCGATTTAATGCTCAAGACACATTTCTAATTATTATCAATGTTAAAAACTGTTGAGCTGCTTCCAATTTTGTAAAAAAATACAGACTAGAAAGTTCAGCTAGCATTTGTTTGAAGTAGTTTTTTTTTTTTTTTTTTTTTTTACAATCTAAAAAATGTACAGTCAGTCTTGGTAGAATTGAATCTTACTGACCTCAAAGTTTTGAACTTTACTGTATGTATGTCATTAAAAATGTAATTATGTATTAACTAAAAAGAGATATGCCCGCACGTAGTAAACAGATGCTGTAATGAGTTGTTGTTGATTGTGCAGTGCTTAGAAATGAGTTCATTTCTTGGTTTGGCGCATAAATTATAATAACGCAGAATAAATTAAACTCAATTTGAATTTCATCACCAGCGAGAGAACTGTGACTTGTTTAAAGGAAATAACATTTTTCAGGGTTTGTATGAGCGTTTGTATGAGGACATGATATGCATATACGTATATGAGATATGCTTTCTGATTGCCGCCTTTTTATTCGTGGTTATGTCATTTTTAATCAAGCCAAAAGGAAACGCAAAAGGACTCAATGAGAAGTGACCCCAGAGGCCTGGAGTAAAGCGTTCTGCTGCCTGTCAGCCCGCAGTGTTCAGACAGAATGAAATCACCAATGCAAATCCATTCAATTTGACTGTAAAATTCAGAAAGGCTCCCGCAATTATAGCTTCATCCCGACCAAGGGTGTTTCTCAACGCCACTGTGAGTCAGAGTTTGGTCTTTCCTTTTTTTACGATAGCTTGAACAGTGCTTGAACATGGTCAGAAGACGCAAAACTCCTTTATTTGCATGCTGCCTCTGTTTCTTTTTTAGTGCTTTCAGTAAATGCTTAAAATATATTTGCGGTGGCTGCCGTATTTGATTTCATAGAGTAATGCCATTGCTTGAATGGGAACGCAAAGGCATATTTATTTATTGTTATTTGCGCTGATGATGTTATTTTACTCTTCTTGGAGAAACATTTTAAATTTTGAGTTATTAAAGGTTTATATTTTGGGAGGATGCAAAAACATTTTTTTTTTTACCTTATTTGTGCAATGACTCCCAAGCGATTCAACAAATATTTTTTCCAAACCCCTGTGGTGATCGCTCCGTTGCGTCTAAAGCAGTGTTTGTGAGCTTTTACCGCTCCGAAAGTGGCACCTAGGAATGAATTAGCTTTTTCGTTCAGAACCAGTCGAAAAGACCAACAAGTGGCGAGCAATTAGCTAATGTTTCCTTTTGACGTCATTACGATTCGTTTTGAAAACGACTCGTTTCAGTGATTCGACTCTTTTGAGACACAATCATTTTATACACGGTGCGCTTTCAGATTTGAAACATTGCAAGACGTTTCCGTCCGCTCGGACCTGTGTTACACACCGCATGAAAGATCGTTTTCAAAAGTCCATAATAGGGGCACTTAAAGGTCTGGAAGCAGTTGAAATGAGTTAATTTTTTTTTTTCCAGTTGGAGTCCAGATTTGTTGTAAAATGTGTTGTTTTTAAGAGCCTGTCTCTGCTCTCACAGTAAGCCCTGTTTGGCTTGTATAGGTGGAAGGGACCAGATAGAAGAAGAATCTTGTCTTATCTGTGCTGGCTTGTTTGTTTTCCTCTGCTCTGGGACATCATTGTTGGAGAGGATAGCTGGAACACTTTTTTTTCCCCCCATTTGGATCTTCACTGTTGCCTTTTGTTTCTTGCTGTCTCCTGCAGTTTCAAACTGCCTGTTGGGACGTGTCTTTTACACCGTTCATTTATGTTGCACTACTCTGGCTGGAGAAGGTGTTTTTGTGCCTGACATCCACGATCCTTCATGGGCATCACAGTGGGAAATGAAGCTGAGCTACACATCCAGTGCTGTTCTCTTAATCAGTTCAGAATTGAAGAATGAAACACGCTTGACATTTAAGAGCCCTTCAGTCTGTATTGTTGCGGTGGTTTTTCTTTGTATGCTCTAAAAAACGATTTTGATCCCTTTAAATGAAAATCCATATATTTAAAATGTTATACTCTGCAGGGTAGATTTATTATAGTGGTCTTGACTTGACTGTGTTCATGTGTAGAGTATGAGATTGTGTGTGTGTGTGTGTGCGAGCAGTCCAGGCTGTAATATATAGAGCTTATTACAGTCATTGTTTTTAAGCAATAAACATCTTCCTCTCTAGTTTCCTTTCAAGACCTCTCTTAGCTTCACCATCATTCAGAGGCTTGGGGACATTAATTGAAAGAAATAGGTTTTTATTTAGCAAGAATCCATGAAATTGAGCCGAAGCATTGAACAGTAAACATTTACTTTTTAAAATTGATTATAAGAAACGACATTTGCTGCTCAGCATTTCTTAACATTAATAAGGCGTCAATAATAATGAACAAGGCTACTTCTACAGTGTTTATTGATGTATAGATTACTACATGCATCAAGATCAAAAGGAGTAATTATCAGCATTAACTGAAATGTTAAATGTAAATGTTAGTTGCATTAGCCAGCATTAACAAATGAGGGATCATGTGACACTGAAGCCTCGATTAAAAAAAAAAAAAAAAAAAAATTAACCATTTTGGAGTAGGCCTACATTAAAATAGAGATTATTTTTGAGCAAATAAATGCAGCCTTAGAGAACATAAGAGACTTCTTACAAAATCATTAAAGAAGTCTACTAGGTATTTTGGTGAAGTGTCAGTTTGTGTGTGTGCGTGTGGGTTTTTGTGGTTTATGGGGACACACATTTGTTTAATGGCATGGGTATGATGGAGGTTTCACAATTTGAAGGTGGTTTATGATGACAGGCTTAAAAAACATACTAAATGTAGTTTTTAGCAAGGTGTAGGACAATAGCACATACAGTTTTTACAGTATAACAACAATTATGCCTACGGAGAGTCCTCATAAACCACAAATACCAACACGTGTGTGTGTGTGTGTGTGTGTGGTGGGCAGGTGAGGGTCAAAGGTCTGATGTGGATAGCGTTGACAGCTGACCCCACTTGACTGTGTGAGTCTAGTTGAGTGTTAAGAGTTGTGAAAAGCACAGCTAAAGAAATAGACAGGGTCAACAGTGCCGTCCTGTTGTTTTTGCAGTTGTGCTCTCTCGAATCAGCAGTTAAGAAAGAGCGTCGCTGACAGAAGAGTTAAAAGATTGAAGTTTCCAGCTGTCACTTTGACGTGAACAATGAGGTTCCAGGTGCCAACGCTGAAGCACACGACAACAAAAAAAACCAGCACGTCAGCGATTTTAAAGTGGATGCTTTTGATTGTTAATAGAGATGGTTTCGATGTAATTACAGCTTTTCGCCTTGAAAATGTTTTGCGTACAAAAAGGAAGCGTGACAAAAGATTAGACGATAAGGTGTCCAGGCGAGTTTCCGTCATCCGCCGCTTCACAGTTTCTTAAGCAAGAGAGCAATCTCCCAGTGGTCTTTTCAGCACAATTACAGTCCATTTATGGTCAGTAGTTAGAAAAAGCCCTTCAGTGTTTGTGCTCAGATGCTGGTGTTATAATGAGGTTTAGTGGGAGGACAGCCTTGGGATAAAATGTGGAAGCCAAGCGTTTTGTGTTCTTTTGAGTGAAATAGATGGAGACTGTGTGTGTGTGTGTGTGTGCAGACACAAGCAGTGTTTAAATCATCATTATGGATACGGATGGAGCGTAAAGCTCTTGCTAATTAAACTCAGATATGTGAGAAGGAGACGGAGACTTGGAAAACGTTCCTCGTCGCTTGAAAGCTGAGCCCGAATCAAACGAACAGACCCCAAAACCACAGCCCTCTTTAAATCGGTGCAGCACATCTGAGAGTAATTAATGGCTTTTATTCTTTCAGCGCGATTTATGATGCAATAGTTTGTCATTTTAGCAGACACTCATTCATTGTTCGTCCGTTTAACACGCACCGCTTTGTCTTAAACGTTTCGTTTGGGCGGTGACCCTCGACTCGCACGTGATCGCTTTTATATCGTCTGCGAAATGATGTTTAATCGGAGCAACGTATAGCAGTGGTTGCTCT
>NC_056703.1:4981222-4983722 GCF_018831695.1 Puntigrus tetrazona | reverse complement strand
GCTTCTGATTATAATTTCTTCATGCCTGGTTCATTCTCTTTTGGCTGATCTCTTGCCTCCTTAAAGCATTTTTAATCCATTAAAGGCATTGGGTGTGGGCTGGTAACCAGACGTTTGCTAGTTCAGTTCACTAAGAGAGAGTCTTGATCTGTCACCCTTAACCCCAGTCTGCTCTCAGAGGAATCCGACTAAATGGGTTAACAAGAGGTTAATATAAACTTGAATGTACGTAGGAGTGCGTTTTGACACTTGCTACAGATTTCCTCTATTTTTTTTATTTTCTGTCATCTCTTTTTCTTGTAGTCAAGTCCCCCGTCTCCCGTATGATTTTTCCCGAGTCTGGTTTGAACACAGATCTTCTCTACCATCTCTCTCTCTCTCTCTTCCTCTGTGAAGATGGATGGGTTCTGAGCGGAAGTGGAGTGCATGGCTTTTGGGTCAGTAATTAAAATCTCCAGACAGCCCGTTGAAACTCTTACACTTGACATCCATCATGGTGTCGAACCTCCTGCACATGGCAAAGAGTGGTCTTGGATGAAATCTCATGACTTTGCGAGTGTGTGTGTGTGTAGGGGGGCTTTCTAATTCTTTTTTTTATTATTATTATCTATAATGAAAAACAGATGCAGTGATGGAACAGATTTTATCAGCCTATTCATGTTTCCTCCACCCTCTCCGTCTGTCTTCTTTTTCCATTACCTACCGGGTATTAAATGTGACCTGTGTTCAGAGCCGGATTTATTGTGCGTTAGTGGTGCTACGTTGAAACGCATGCACGGACGTTATGCTTTTCTGTAACAAAGACGCGAATGAACGGTGTTTGTACCACGTCTCCGTATTGTTCATTTCCAGCTGGACGAATGATCGTGAAGTTTAATGAATAACAAGCAAAGTTAGAACGAAACCGAATATGATGGGTTTCCGCAAATAGCGTGGTTGCTTGGTGACGGGATTCCAAAGAAAACAGCTGACTGGAGGTTGCTGGGAAAAAAACCAAAAAACTTCCTCTGATTGAACCCTCACGACGTGATCGTATTTCTATTGACTAGACTTTACCTTCCATTTATATTTGAAATTGGCTAATTGTTTAAATTTAATATTGCTATCGTCTTCTGCTGGGAAAATATTTATTAGAAATAAACACACACACATACATACATATATATATATATATATTTTTTATATATATATATATATATATATATATATATATATATATATAAATAAAAATAATAATAATAAAAAAATATATATATATATATATATATATTTTTTTATTTATATATATATATATATATATATATATATATATATATATATATATATATAAAATAATAATAATAAAAAAATATATATATATATTTTTTTTTATTATTATTATTTTTATATATATATATATATATATTTTTTTTTATTATTATTATTATTTTTATTTTATATATATATATATATATATATATTATATATATTTTTTTATATATTTTATATTTTTATTATTATTATTATTCTTTTTTTATATATATATATATATATATATATATATATATATATATATATATATATATATATATATATATATATATAAAAGAATAAATAAAATAAAAAATCTGTAATAATTAACTTACTAACCTTTTTGTGACTTTTATTTGCTATTCTTTAAAATTGGATCGGCCGTCAATCACCTGGAGAGTGGCATCAGCGTATCAGATAGGTGCTATCTTTATAAATAAACCTACTTGTGTATATAGAACTACATTGACGCCTGGAAAAACTCTTAAAACTACACTTTAGGACACAATAACAGTAATATTTAGAAAATGAGTGGGTGTTGGGGAATGACGTTTCACAAGACGTTCAAGTCCACGAGAACAGAAAAGAATGCTTATTGAGAAACAACTATTGTCTGTGTAAATATAAAATGCCAAAATACACGGTTATTATTTTGTGCGCGTGTGTTTGCTCATTCTAATGTAGTAAGCCAATGTAAATAATCTCACGGGCAGCAGGACGGAACGAGAGAAGGGGATGCCCTCGTTTCAAGCAAAAGTGGTACGGTCCCATACCGTACTGTACAGAAACACACCGTAATACTGCTATTTAAGACTGGTTTAGTGCTCCAGGATCGCATAGCATTCCCTTACGAACACAGCCTAATGTTTTCGACATCAAGCAGGACCAGGAAGTACTTAGTATGGAGTGTGCTAAACTCTCTGCATCTAATCTGACGTAACATTCGTTACGGTTGAATCCGTTTGGGTGACAAAATGCAGATATGAACACTTTATTGAATTCTCCAGTAATACGTCAACTACTTCAGGGACGAATTAGGGTTTGAATAGAGTGTGTGTGTGTGTGTGTGTGTAATATAGACAAGAAGGCTTTTAATGTATTTGAAAAGGCTGCAGCTTTTTCTGTTCTCCACTGCTTGCCATTCCCAAAAAACGGACCGGTTTTGTTCTCAGAGGGAGAGCGGTCCCGCGGGACGGCATGACTCACAAAA
>NC_056703.1:4936222-4976222 GCF_018831695.1 Puntigrus tetrazona | reverse complement strand
ATCGGCCGGCGTGTAGTGTGGGAATCGGGCTGGCGGGTTTTCATCGAACAATGCATGTCGGCTCTATTGTGCATCGGCAATCTGTGCCTCCCATTGTGTCCGTGCTGAGGAGGGATTGTTCTCCGAGCTGGAGTCCCACGATCCACGCAAATCCCTTCATCATCTCTTCCAGCTGCAACGTAAGAGTTCCTCGAGATGAATGAGACTCTTATGCCTGTTCGCACAACACGAGCAGTGTAGTTATCCGAGATGATTATTCAGAGGGAGGCTATGATGACGAACGTTGCCAGCGAGCGAAGAGTTTGAAAAGCAGCTTTTATTTGAAACCGAAATTACAGAAAGAATATTATTAACTTATTTAGACATCATAGAAACCCGATTGTGTTTCTAACGTCCCCGGCTTACACTACAGCGCATATAAAAGAAAAAACAAATAGTTAAAATACTAAATCAAATACTACTTTGATTGAATGTGGTAGAATATGTTCAACGGAGGTAAAAACTAGTTGAAAGTGTAAAACTAGGACACAATGTACTGTATTAAATGCATTTTTATATCATTTTTTATCCTTTAAACAAGTGTTTTACCCATATTTACAATTTTTGAGGGTTTATGTAATTGGGTAAAATCCTAACTTATATTTAGTATTTTTTTTTTTACTCAAATTTTAATTGAATTAGCACACATTTTACAAACCTTCAACAGTGAACGAGTAATTCTGGAAACTTCACATTTTTGGCTATAAGATGTCGGCTATCTGACACAATGCAGTCTATTTAAACACAATTCCTCGAGGGGGAAAAAAATCAAACAAAATCTGGGAGCCTAGTCTGCTTGATTTTCATACAAAACCCATGTTTCTTCTTTTGTGCTTTTGGTTAATGTGCAAAAAAAAGCGTCATTTGAGAGGCCCGTTAAAGTTTTGGACTCCGGAAACTTTCCGTCAGAGCTCTGGAGAAAGTGCAGTCTGTCGATTTTGTGCTGATTTCGCTGCGTGCAGTCAGTCTCTGGAGCTCAGCGTTCACTGACATTCTGCCGACCCAACTCGGAGATTCGGTGTCCTATTTTTTGCGTGTGTCTGTGGGGAGAGGAAGCGGAGCGTCTCTTTGACACGCACCTCGTGATTCCTTGACTCCTTTAACTTTTCTCCCGGGAAGACGTTACGCTCTCTCATGTTTGTCCCTCTCGGTGGAATTAGCTGCGATTCCATCATTCTGCTTTTATCCCCGTTTTTCTCTGAAACATTTGAGCAACTTAAATCCTCTCTTCACGCGTGTTTTGAACCCTTTTCTTCGCTGCGTTATGTCATTGTGCTCGAGAGCGTCCGTCTTTCCTCTCCGTCTGTCTGTCTGTCTATCGAGGCTAGGTTGCGTGCAGTAGCTTTGAACATCTCCGTCTCTCTCCGCTGGGATTTCTCTTGCTCTCGCAGGCTAAAAGAGTGTTTTTGCTGCAGTACACAAAAAAAAGTGTTTTTTTTTTTTTTTTTTTGTGTGTGTACTGCAGACAGAGCCTTGAAATGTAAAATTTTAAAACCTGGAGTATTATTTTATTATTCATAATATAACTTTATTATTTATGTATTTTTAAATCCGTGGTCTTATTCCGGATCTGTCTGTGAGACAAAGATTCTTAAAAAAATTATTCTATAGATTCACAAATCAGAAGAAAAGAAAACGGCATTCAAAAATATATTATTGTTTGTTTGTGTGTGTTTTTTTTTGTTTGTTTTTTTAATATGATTTATCAGATTGGGCAACTTTTTATAAGGGGCAAGAATTTCTCATCCTTGATTTAAACATTTTTATTTATTTATTTTGGAAGAAATTAATTAATGAATATTTTTGAGCTTGTGTGCAATAAATTGATTTGTAAAGTAATAGTAAATACATTAATATTAATTATTTTTAATTATTTAAATTCTAAATTATTAAATAATTATTCATTTTAAATCAGTTAAAAATAATAAAAGATTTAGTATTTTAAATAAATGTTTATATCTATTCTATTTATCAAAGAAATTACATTTTAAGCTATATCTTTTTTTTTTTTGTTTTTAATAATTGTTCACAATATTGCTGGATACAGGTGCAGGCTTCTTAAACCTAGGAAAATAATTTCAGAAACATTCAAAAACCTTTTAAACCGTAGCAACATCTGACTCCTCATGTCAACATATCAACTAATGAAATATTAATTCATTAGTTAATTTAATTAGATACTGGTTAGAAACTCCCAGCTTTAACTACACCAATAGATTTTTTGATATTCAAAACCAAGATCATTTACAAGAGCTGAATTATGGCCGTTACTTCATTATAAATGCCCTTGAGGGGAAAAGTTAGATGATACAAAAGCCGTTTTAATAGGTCGGTTTTTGCGTGCTGTTACTTGTGGAAGAGACTTAAGATTTACTTTTAAGTAAAGCACCGTCAGAGCTGTCGAACTGAAACAAACCCATGAGGAGAGCGCCTCTGAGGTATTAATACATCAAAAGAGTGATTCTATTCCTGAGATTGTATCTCATCCCTCAGTAAAAGCTTCGCTAAATTTGGCTCTTTAATTATGCTAATATATTATCGTTTGTTAAGGGAAGCTAAGCCGTGATTAGTGATTTTTCAATACTGCTCCAGCAGTTTCTCATCTGATAATATGTAAGATTATGATTAAAAATGTGCTATTTGTGTTTGGGCTCTAGAATAAAGTGCTAGACCTTTTACTGCAGTGTCACAATGTCTCCCGTGTGGCAATTTAGACATGCGTTGTACTGCCATTTGACCCCTGACCCAAAAGGGAAACTAAAGCTCGGGATTTTTTCCATGCAGTTATTTCTTCCCATACAGAGAGCGTGTATTCGTTTTCATCATGTCTTATTGAACAGCTCTGAGGCTGCTCTTTGTGCAGAGGAGAACATTACCGAATGTCAGAATTGAGACAAATTGGATGGAGGCCACGGGAAGGGAGCAATTATGGGAGATTTTTGCAGTGCCTACTGTAGGAGCAGAGGCAGTATTCGCATGACATTTCATTATGAGAGTACAGTTTCTGGAAAGCTGAAGGTGATTTATATATATATATATATATATATATATATATATGATACATACACTACTTTGAGTTTATTATGCTCGGTTCTCTTTGACTGTAGTTGGAATAGTTCGCCTAAACATGAAAATGAACTCACCCTCAGGCCATCCAAGATGTAGATGAGATTATACGTCATTAGTAACTGATTTGGGCAAATTTAGCACTGCTCACCAATGGCTCCTCTGCAGTGAATGGGTGCCGGCAGGATGAGAGCCTTAACATCATAATGATCCTCACCACTCCGGTGCATCAGTTTATATCTTGTAAAGTGACATGGTGACATTTTTAGTTCAAAGGGTTACTTCACCCCAAAATGAAAATGGTGTTATTAATCCCTTACCCCCACGTCGCTCCAAGCCTGTAAAAGCTTTGATTGTTTGTGGAACACTATTTAAGATATTTTGGAAACCGGTAGACTTGTTGCTATCCATTATGACTGTCCATTGGCTGCCAGACAATTTTCACTAACAAGGCCCAGCAAAATATGACCGACATCATCAGAATAGTCCATCTGCCATTAGCTGTGTAAACTGTAACATTGTAACTAACTTGTAGCTAAATTGTAACATTATGAAGCTACGAAAAAAAAGGGCAAAATAAATGACTTGGCACCGTAACGCCGCCATGGCGCCATTTTAGACAGCATCCGCTGATAAAAATAAGACTTTAAATATGAGTTCATCATCCAGCGTTTTCTCCAGTGGAAAGGTCCATTCCCTGCTGTCGTCTTGCATCAAAATATCAAACTCATTTTGACTGCTTTTGCTTACGAACACTGCCTACCGTCTGCATATTTCTCTCCTAATTGAGACGCCGCAAATTCTTCACTGGAGAAAGCAATGGTAAGACACGAGACTCTTGATCTAGCAAGAAGTTGTGGTTTGAAGTTAAACATCATGCAGCGTTTTGCTTCACGGGCTGTCAACTGACGGAATTGATACGGATGTGGATTATCGCAACGTTTTTCTAATCCGTTTGTCATTCTGACGGCACCCGTTCACTTTCGGTGAGCAAGTGGTGCTCGCGTTTCTCCAAATCTGTTTTCGGTGAAGAAATGAACTCGTCCGCATCTTCAGCGCCCCGATGGTGAGTGCATTTTCGGCAAGTTTTCAGTTTTCCTTCAACTCGACTTGACTAATTTGTGAGCTGCTGGTATTGTTCTCGGCGAGATGTCAGTCATCTCCATATAAAAGAGAGGAGGTGGTTTCAGAAGTGCCAGAGTAAACATTCATGCTCTCTCCCGTCTATCAGCATCTCCTGCTGGAACAAAGGCGGTTCCTCTTTGAGACTGAAGCTCCACTGAGCGGTCATTACCGCAGCAGACGAACTGATTTCCTTCCATTCTTGTGTGGGGAAATGTCTCGGACACTTCTTAATGAGTAGATTAGATAGATGGAGAGGAAATTTCGGTCCTAGAGAGACAGTGATTATGTTCATTCGTCATCTGTTCCTTCTCTGGGTTTTATTCGCTGTCTCTGCGAGAGGCCTGTGCTCGGTCTGCATGCTGCACTAATTGCAGTGGGCGGTTTTGTGCTATTTATGCTTTTGTTATGCATTGTTAGGACACCTCGCGCGTTCATGCTTTGTTTAACGAGTATATGGGTTTATCATGCAAAATCAGATCCTGGCTGCATTGATTTAGATGCAAATTTAAACCCAAAACAAAAACTTCAAAGGAAACTTCCTGCGTCTTAGAACTTCTTCTAATTAAATATGATTTGCACAAAGTATTTCTGAGCACGTTCTGACTGGTTTTTACATATGTATGTGCCCCATGCATAATTGTTGCTCATGCTAGGAGTTTTCATATTAGACGTTTTCGTAAGAAACGACGTCGGACCGCTTAGCAACCTGAATTTAGCAGCACGGCATCAAAGGGCTATCTAATGCATTGCAAGGGCATGTGCAATGTTCACATTACAAATAACCGCCCTCATCAGTCTGTACGAGTGACCCTTTATTCATATTATCTATCTTGCATAATATTCACACTCTCTGAGTCATTGAGGTCAAGGATTTCTGGATTGTTGGATACAATAGCCTTTAGTGCTTGGAAACCTTGTAGGATCCCTTGCAGTTTTACGTATGAAGACTTTATCCATCTCTTGTGGCGTATACTATTCCTATTTATATATGATTTCAGTACCTGTTCTATCTTGCTATATGTATCGATTTAGCATTCTGTCCATCTTTCTAGCGTTTCATCTGTGTTCTATTTCTTTTGTTCTTTTGATCAGTCTGTAAACATTAAGACATTTTCTTGAAAGCGTCCACTTTTAAAGTTTGATCAGATTATTGCTGTCCGCTTTGCTTTGCTATTCTCTCTTGTTTTACACGGATTAGAACTAAAGAGGCTGGATTTCTCTCTCTCCGTCTTTGTTATAAGACTTTCCACCTTCTGCTTCGTTCATATCGTTCACCATCTCCGTCTCACTGTTCTTCATTCCTCTGTCGGAGTGGATGGATTTGTGTGCTGTAAATAGCAGCACCTGTTCAGCAGAGATTAACAGGAAGCAAAGGGTTATTCTGGGCACAAGGAGGTGTCCTCTGTTTGTGTGTGTGCGTGTGTTGAAACAGTATGGGGGTTAGAAGATCAGATTAGCTGAAAGAGAAGAGACTGCATGTCCCCGTAGTAAAAGTAAACGCGCACGGGAGGTATTTTTGAACATTAAAAAGCTTCGTAAAGCGACTGCGGCCAATTACTCCCGCCAGATGATAGCCACGTGTTTCAATGTATGGCTATTCATGCAGTCCCGAAGGTCCTAAAACGAGCCATTCTTGAAATCTAACGCCAGTTTGGGTAGTGCCGTCTTCTATTTTGGATGTTTTGAGTTTCGCACATTTGTTGTAGCACGCTGAAACTTATTTGGCGCTCGATTTGGCACACTTGACTTGAAAACCGTGTGTGTCTGAACGGGCACGTGTGGTGAGCTATTTATAATCATATAGCTGTTCGTTCCTGGCTTGTGCCAGAAGTTGTGCCACACATTCGTACAGTAAGGCAGAACTACTCATTTTCCTCCAGCCGTGCTTCGTTTTATAAGTGCTTATTTGAGCATTTTAGATGCATTGCTAGACTGTTGATGCACTCAGGGTTAGAAAAAGAAATGGATCATACTGCAGTCTTTCAGCTATGCCTTTAATTGCAGGTGCACTCGGTTATTTTTTTTCTCTCAGAAGGGTTTATACGAATAGAACGGAGTAGTACTTTTGACAAATGTCTCAACGTCATTTACATAAAAAATCGGCAATCGGTGAAAATCGAGGACACCATTTGTTAAGCTGGACAACATTTATTTATAGGAGTTATATGACGTTGCTAAAAAGAACATTTATTTTGTGTATTTGGTGTAATGCAATGTTTCTGCAGTTCAAGGTAAAAAAACCCCCAAAACATTATTTCCCACGTACTGTACATTATTTTTGCTTCTCTATGCCCGCTTTCCTGAAACTATTTTTACAAAGCTCATCATTCTAAAATATGTGTACACTGATTGGCCAGCTATCCAGTGCATTGTGATTGGCTGAATAAACCAAGCATGTTATGGAAATGTTATGCCGTGTCCCGGCATGCCGACACAAAAACCCATTACTAACAAGGCATTCGTTGCATCCAGTGGAAACGTAGTGACTAATGACTTATACTCTCTTTTAACACGTTATATCGCTCCTCGTAAACAACACCATGTCTGAATTTGTGAGCGACCATCCAACACTAAACGGCATTGCTTAAAATTCACATTTGAATAGTAAGTATAGGCTGTGAGTTAGAAATGTCAGACTGTCCTTGCAAAGTTGAAATTGCCCCACTTTATAGGAACAGCCTTTATATTAGGTGGCCTTAGCTACTCTGTACCTTCATCAATAAATACGTACAATGTGCTTACTGTGGTCATATCCCGCTATTGAGGTGGGGTACGGGTAAGGTTAGTGGTATGGGTAGGTTTAAGGATAGGTGAAAGTCTAAGGGTTGGGTCAACAGTGTAAATGTAATTGCAAAAATGTATTACAGATGTAACTACATATAGGTATTTTTAAAGTACAACGTAAAAATACATACACAATGAGTGCATTGTATCAGATGATGCATTTAAATGTAAATGCATAGTTAAAGCCAGCTAATATAAAATGGGACCAAACAGCCAACTGGCATTGTAGGCTGCTCTCTCCAGAACATGGTGCTGGCAACAACACTACAGCGAGAATAATAGCTTTCTTTGCATATACAACCGGGCAGTGTTATGCAAATCTTCCCACACAGTGACGTAAACGTGGGTGTGTTTTAAACAAGCCGTTTTAGGAAGGCGTAACCTTTTTAAAGAATATATTTTTGGGTTTGAGACCTTAGGGTTTAACGCAGTAACTTGTGTCTGCTCAGTCCGTATCATTCAAAGACAACTTGCACTTCTGCCTGTGAAAAATAATTCCGAAAATTGTGAATGCACCTTTAAGAAAACTAGCTTGGTTGAGCACGCATGCACACATGACTGTTTGCCCTCTTTCTAAACCACTCAGTCCATCTTTCTGTCTCTGTCCAGATGGCTTCATGTGGCTTTTGGCTCAGACACACACACAGTAATCAGTTTAATAAGGAACCAGGCCACCAGTCTATTAAAACAATATTTTCATTGTATGTTACATCTGACATTGAATCTTAAACTTTAGATGGTTGTCATTTTTATTGTTTTTAGAAAAGCCATTTTCTATCTGAGCACATGGCCGGCGCATTGAGTGACTGTTTGACTGTATTCCGTCATTCTATACATCTGTTGTGGAGCGTTTTTGTTGTACATTTACGCAATCAAGTTAGATGAAAGTTCTGCTAAAAGGAGTTCTTTGCGGCCCACAGCCCGTGAAAGCTCCTCGTTGTTCTGAAGGTCTCTTCTCTCCCCTTCCTCAACCTCTTAGCTTTGATAATGTAGGCCATGACAGACTGCGTATCTTTCTGCAGTCTTTTTATTACATTCAGAAACACCCGACTGCATTGTCTCATTTAATCTGGGAGTTTGTTTGTGAGTGATCAGTCTGAGCAGGAAGGGAATATTACCAAGCTGTCATCGTGACTTTATTTTAGCCTTTTTGAATTCGTAGTTCATTTGTGCACATTTTTGTTCCTATGTGAACGCTGCATTGTCAACATTACAGCTGTATTTATCACAGGATGTACCCTTCTGTTATGTTTGTGTTCAGAGAGAGTTGTGATATCTTGCCGTTTTCCAACGCCCAACGTCAAACATGATCAGGCTCCTGCGTTCTACACGCTCCCGGGGATTCTGTTCTTCATAGACAGAGCTTAGCCTAAGTGCCATAGTTTAGGACATTGAAGTAATTTTTATAAGCATGCCTTACAAAAAAAACATGATGCGCATCTTAAGACAAAACAAAGGCACTGACATGTTTTTAAATCAGTCGTTGCTAGTTTCTTTCAGCTGACGGAGCTCAGATTTACATTTTAGTCTAGGACTAGGCTTAAGTCTCGTCTGTGAAAGCGGGGTTAAATGTGCTTGTGTGTAGAGCAGGCCTAGTGTATTTTTAGAGAAAGCACTAAATCAGAGGGAAAGGAGAAGTTGTGCTACACTAAAACATGATTGTGCAGAAAGAACTGATCCGGGAACAACGCTCAAAAGCACTATGATAACGCTAAATAACTATATCCATATTTAATATTAGAGCTGTGGCATAAAAAAGGCTTAAATGTGTATATATATATGTGTGTGTGTGTGTGTGTGTGTGTGTGAGCGGCACACAATCACTTATAAGGTCTAAATGGTGTTTGTTATTTGAACACACACCATTTTTCAGATCACTGACCTTTGACCTCTTTCATTCTGTTGAGCAGGTTTATAGAAACGCTGCTCTTTGTCTCCCACACCTTATCTTCTCTTAACAAACACCCCGCTGTATTGAGTCTGACACTAAGAAGCAGTTCAGTAAACAATGCTTGACGGTTCAGATTTTTCCTCTCTCTCACTCAGACTCATTCTGTCTGGACTTCCGATCAGGAAGTGGCTAGAAAATGGCCGAGGACTATTTTCCAGCCACTTGGAGCCATTCAGCGATACGTTTGAAGATAGGTGTGCGTGTGTCTGCACCTCCGTGTTTGTGAAAGTGTGTGGAGGACACGCAAATAAATCGGGTGTCTCTTAAGGTCAAGGAGAAAGAAGATATTAAGTCCCGGTACTTGGCAGCTACTCCATCTGGGTCATTCTCCAAGCCCATCTAAATGCCTAGGTGTCAAAAGAATGGATGGGGTTTTATTCTTATCTCTGGTGTGTCATGTGTGCTGAGGATTTGGATTTGTGCCGGTTGCTTATCTTTTCAATCAGTGCACCAGAGATGTTTGTTCAGATTTCTTCTTTGGCCATTTCTGACAGCTATAGGTGGCATGAGTGTGACTTTTCACCCCCTCTCTCTAAAAATATATAAAAAAAAAAATAGTAATATGCATACTAATAAGCAAATAATAGGTGTAACTGTAAAATAAAGTGCTACCACCTTTTCAAAATTGATACTGTATGTTTGCGTATGTATGTGTAGCTGAATTTTCAGCATCAGAACCCGTTCCAATATGCTGATATGCTGCACAGAAAGATTTCTTATCATTTATGTTGAAAACATTTGTGCAACTTTATATTTTTTGTGGATACTGCGTTCTATCCTGACACAAAAGTATCAGTTTTAAACGGACAGCGTGTTCGGCCTGGATTTGGTTGTCCGTTTTTTTGCCACGCATGTTTTACCGCAGCAGCTGCAGTCTGGCCTTAAAATACTGCATGGTAAGGAATGCGTATGAGGTTAGCCAACAACTGCCGCTCAGATATGCACCGTCAGTACACAACTTATATGTAGCAGCGCGCGTGTGTTTGTGCGGCGCACCTGTGGATGCGTGTGTGAGCTCTCTTTTGAGTCTATAAGGATGCGACGGCGTCAAGATATTTACAGAGGCTTCTCCGATCAGTGCTGAAGATGTTTGGCCGCAGATTCCCTCGGGGCTAAATCTGACCCGGTCGTATTTATCTAGCTCAAGCGTTCAAGTTCAGCCCTGTGTTTAGCTCGGATCCGTTTAAGCTGCTGTTGTTGGGGGTATTCTACTGTTTTAAGCAGATCTATATGAGGAAAGAGCGAGATGTCATCTCTGCTATTGTCCTTTCAGAGAGTGATTAATAGACCGGCGGGGATTTGTGACCTTATTTATGCTGCTTTTCACTCTCATTATTAAATAGTTTAAAGGGCTAGCGGTGAAGATAATCTGTTTGATGTGGATCACATCCCATAATGCCCGTCGAGTGCCATGTGGTCTTGTGCGTGTTGTTTTTAGACGGGTGGGATTACGCCGGTGATAGTTTCTCTCTAAGTTTGGAGCTCTGTCGCTGTGTCTGTGGGAGCGCTTCTCCCTTCGGCTGTGTTTTGACTGATGTTTTAATCTGTGTGTGTGTGTGTGTGTGTGTGTGTGTGTGTGGGGAGATGGGACTGCCGTTGGGTTCGTATAGGAGTGATCTGTGCTTGTGTTTTTCACCACGTCTCCTTTATAAGCATTCAGAACCTCAGAGAAGATGCATTGTCAAAATTGAGAATATAGACGTGTAAATACACTTTAGTAATACTTCATTACTTCATACTTCATTGCTTTAATCAGCAAATACCTGATTAAGGTAGCATAGGTTAATTGGTTTATTGGTTCGTGCTCGAATGTGTGAATGTGTTTTGCTGTAGGTTTGGAGGAATATTGTGAGATCCTTTGGGTCTCGGTGAAGGAGTTGGCAAACACTGTTGATGCTGATAAGGGGAAACCAAGCTTTGGCATCCCAGGAAGGATTAGTGGAAACTGGCTAGTGCCGCACCGCAAACACGCCGTCTCAGACAAAGTTGGATTAAAAATGGGGGCTAGCCTTTGTGTGCAAACAGGGTCCAAATTAACGTTGTTGACACTGCGGATTAATTGATATTATCGGCCTTCTCTAAGGCGTGACTGCATTGTAAACACTGCAAATGTACATATTTGTTTCTGCTTATTTTAGAATATGCTGCAGACACGCATGCAGCTGGAGGGACTCCATGTACTACTGTTCAATATTGATTTAAACTTAAAATCGGTTTTGTATATGAAAATTAGGGAAGAACGATACGTTTTATGCATTTTGGCAGTAGAAAACACAGTCAAAGGATAGTTCGCTTAAAAAAAGAGAATGAAAAATGGCTAAAAAGGCCACCCGAGATGTGAATGAGTTTGTTTGTTAGTTTAAACAGATTATAGAAATTAAAGAAATAGTTCACCCGATAATTTACGAATCATTTACTCGTCCTCAAGTGCTTCCAAATCTTTATGAATGTCGTTATTCTGCCAACGTTTTTGAAGAAAGTCTGTAAGGCTCTTTTGGGTCACCATTGACTTGCATAGTAGGATAAAAAAATACCATGGAAGTCAATGGTGACCCAAAAGAGCCTGGTTACAGACTTTCATCAACATGTCTTCCTACAGGTTTGGAACTACTTGAGGGTGAATAAATGACGATAGAATTTTCGGTTGATGAATTTTCATCAATGAATTTTCATTTTTGGTTGGACTACTCCTTTAAGTAGCTTTATTGTACATCACTCGCTCACCCGTGGATGGGTGCCATCGGATTGAGAAACAGCTGATGAAGAGGATCCGTTGGAGAGCAAGCGATGGAAACATGCTACATTTCTCCAAATCCGTTTCTATAAACGCTTCCTCTTTACAAATAGATTCTTCATCTACCTTTTGCATGTTGTGAGAGTGAATTCATTTTTGTGAATCACCACAGTTTTATTTCCAATTGAAGCTCTGCAAGTTTTCATTTTGGACGCAGTGTGTGTGTGTGTACTCTCGCACGCTAAAGCACACACTACCTTGCTGTCAGGGGTGGTCATTTACTTTCGTAAGATTCTAATGAGGAAAATGTAGGGCAAACATTTTTCTTTTAGGGCGGTTGTACAGGAAGTGCTTCTAATGAATAACGCGTTTCATTTCTCTGTTGTCAGAAGCTCCAGGGTGGATCTGTTCGCCACACAGCGTTCCCTCAGTAAGCATCTGTCTGATTGATTAATGATCTCCTGTGTTCAAGCCCATCACCATCTTCCTTTTTTTTTTTCTGGACTGCTCTGCTCCGGTAGAAATCGCGTAGATTTCTCACACGTTGATTAATGAAGCAGTGTTTATTGTAGGTGCGGGACTCCCGCGGTTCGCTAATTGGCCCGTAGTGCTTTGAAATAACTTAAGAAGTGAAGCGAAGGGGGAAAAACGAGATTAGAGGTGTGTGAATTAAACGACCTGATCTC
This sequence comes from Puntigrus tetrazona, assembly GCF_018831695.1. Lineage (NCBI taxonomy): Eukaryota > Metazoa > Chordata > Actinopteri > Cypriniformes > Cyprinidae > Puntigrus > Puntigrus tetrazona. Next base: position 4,963,837 of record NC_056703.1, on the reverse strand, counting down.
TGCCGGCGGGAGATGGCATCCATGCAGTGAATGCGAGGACAGAAACCGTGCACGGCGAACACACAGCAAGCGTCGACGTTGCATTTTCAGCACACTCTGGCAGATATGATGGGTGGAACTTCAAAGGCTTTTTCCTCTCTTCTGGCACTATGTTATTAGTTTGGTCAGATGGGACGTACATTATTGAAATCCATCTATCGTCCCAGAGAGATGTGCATCGTGGAGGTGCGTATGCTGCATATCAATGAGGCCACAGGCTTGTACTGAAAAATAAATAAATAAAAACGATGTCAGGTCCCAGCAGAAAACATATTTGTTAGCGGTGGTGGTTAAGACACCTATTAATATCGATCATACTTAAGATTGCACGAATACATAATAATAACTTTTTTTCAATATTTTTCATCTACAATCATCTACTCTTATGTATATCTTTCTTTCCTTTTCTTTTTTTTATTTTATAAACACAGTAATAAAAATTGAGCACCGCTAATAAATAGCTTCTTTAAAATAATTATTTACTTATTTAAAAAAAAATTCCCAGAACTATTTTTTTTTTATTTTATATTTTAATATTTATGAACATGGTAATTAGAATAATTGTCTTCTCCAGCAGCTGTAAGATGTATTTATTCAATAATTAATTCTAATAAATAATCGTTACATTAAAAATATATATATTTTGCATTTAGTTTGTCGCTGTAAGCGTCATATAAGGTGCCACCAATGAATAGCTTCTCTGTTAGATTTTATAATTTATATTATTTACATTTTAAATTATTGCTCCGTCTATTAATTGAACAGATTTGTTGGGATAGTGATGTCGGTTTGCCGTTGTTTATCTTTTCTGCATGCTTTTAAGCATCTTTTTCCGTTTATCTCACTATCAGCGTGTTATGAATTAACTAACACCGGTTTAAAAGCTTTGAGCTCCCTAAAGCTGTTGTTGACAGGGTTGTTTCTTTTATCTATATTGATCTCGTCGGCGTATTATAATCCTCACGGATAGATGGCTCCTTAGAGCGACTGCCTCTGGCACAGATATGCTAATATTTGTAGCAGCTAGGCGTTAGACACACTGCAGGGAACGGCCTAAATTAAACCTTATATACACCCTCCAGCTCAGCCCTTGGGTTGTTAAAATGCCAGTGTAATTTACACTAAAATAAGGGGCTTGAGGGCATGGCCGAGGATACGGCCTTTTTACACAAGGTTTTCGGTTATCTCCGTCGCAGCCCTTCCTGAAGAAATTAAGCATAGATGGTTTCACGAAGGCAATTAAAGTTCTTTTAATTGTCGTTTAAACGCGTGCTTTAATGTTTAGACTCCCCACAATCACAATTATGTACACAGAAAATCGCAAATCGATGAATTCGTTGACTTGTCGTCTAGGTTCATGCACATTTGAGAGATTCAGGAGCCTTTCTCGGCAATATACGAGGATTATGCGCTTCCAGTAATGTCTTTAACACATTGTAGAAAGCTTTATTATGCTAATTTTCCACAAAGCAAGTACGTATAGACACTTTACTAAATCTCAAAGTGTTTCCCAAAACACTTACAGTGCATTGGTATTTACACATTTGGCACACTCCAAAAATGAGTTGGATAATAATGATGTTTCGTTGCAGCAAACTACCAAAACGCAATATGCATCGGTTACTGATAAAAATATTGCTCACAGGTTTATCAGTTTACTATGAAATTTATGCTGAGAGTGTGTGAAATAAGCGATAATGTAAAAAAAGGTTGAGGTGACCTATCAGGCCTTTTTACGCCGTTTATTGCATTTAAGGGATATTGCTGTATATTGCAATCACCGCCGAAGGGGATGCTTTGTGCTTGACACCCTTTAGCTGCACACCTCGACTGACCAATCAGAAACAAGTTTCAGAAAGCCGTGCAATAATTATTTGCAAAATGGGCGCTTTGGCTGCTCTTGCGGTTTAAAGGAGATTCATTAATTTAGACATGAACATTTTAGTAACGTCGAAAAGTTTACATTTATGCATTTGGAACTTTGGTTTTAATTCATTTTAATGTGTTGTTTATGACCGAAATCAGTCAGTTTTTCTAAAATTGAGATTTATACGTCTTCTGAAAGCTGAATAAATTTGCTTTCCATTGATGTGATGGGACTCAAAAATGACATTCTCATACATTTACAATAGTAAATTAGCCATTTTCTTCATGGTACATGATCTTAACTTAATGTGCTAATGATTTTTGGCGTAAAAGCAAAATCAATCGTTTTGACCCGTACAATGGATTTTTGGCTATCGCTACTGGTTTTCACATTTTATGCCTTTTACGTCAATCTCCCCAGATGTGCTGCTGGAGAAGCACTTCTTATCGAGTTAAAATGTGCATTTGTGTGACCGACGAGCCTTTTAGTTCGTTCTTGGTTTCGATGTGAAAACGAAGAAATAACCTTAGCCATCCCCTTAACTTAATAAAAGTCCGAAGGACGCTCTAAGCCCGTCTCTCACAGAGCAAGGGTTATTGCATTTCACAGAGCAGTGTATTTATTCCCTAATTTCCCTGACGCTCTTGTTTACCCCCAAGGAGATGTTCATGCGGCCGATAAAACCGACGTTTATTTCTTCGCCCACAGCACGGATTGATTCTGAGGTCGTGCGTTTGAGATTGAATTATGCATGAACGAGTGGTAACGGCATCGGTTTTGCTCTGTTGTGTGAGTCTGGCCTCTTTATCGTTCTCACCTTCCACTTCGTTGCTGCTTTGCATTCTCTGATTAAAACGAAAACCGCGTAGAAAACCGAACGGAGTGAGTGTGTTGAATCGCATCGGAGAGATAAAGGTGAGAGTGTTGGTGATTTTTTTTTTTTTTTTTTTTTTTTTTTTTCCTCAGGGTTCGAGAGAACAGAATAGACATGGCAGGAGAGGTTAGAGAGTTATGGATCATTCTAGCTTCAAAATCTGATTGGATGAGGTGCGTTCGAAGCTGCTCTGGAATAGCCAATGTAACGGTTGCTTGGCAACTATACATGTGCGCAGCCAGGCTAATGGACTGTATCACTTTAAACAATATTTCCATTATTGTAATTGTTACCGTAATCAAATGCACTTATTTGTTGAATAAATCCGCCTTTGTGAAATGAATCTGGTAGAAATCGCCGTAAAGCATGGCCTCGAGTGGCTTGTTGCTTCATTACGTAACGGCATTATAGATTCATCTACCTCTAAATGACATGCAGAAACCAAAACAAATGTGCTTGGTCACTTTGCGTGTCGATCAGATGGTGTCCTTCTGTCTGGGTGGGCGGTTCTTGGCCAGAAAAAGTCCTGTTCTGCAAGACTACAAGAAATGTTAGACTCCAATAGGAGTCTGGATTTAGAAGTGCGCAAATATATGTGCTTGGCTCTGCCTGTTAACCCATCTTAAATTAAACCCGGTTATGAGAGGAGGTATAGGAGGACGGCTAGTCATGTCCTGCAGTTTACGTAAGACTTCTAGAAATCTGAAGGCGGTATGGGTTTGTTTAATTGCCAATAGCTCTGTGTGTAGGTTGTAATATGATAGAATGTAATTAATGCAGGATCTGTGCTTAATAAAGGTTTTAATAGTGATGCTAAAAATAAAAATTGAAAAATAATAACACTAAATAATGATATTGTTACAGTGATTATTATAATTAAAAAATAATAAAATGTATTGCTGAAATGACAACAACAATAATAATAATAATAATTATTATTAAAATATATTTTATATTAATTTATATATAATTTAATCGTTTAGTTACTGTTATATTTTAATTAATTTATTTTATATTATGTCATATATTTATATATTATTTTGTCGGCATTTCATTTATGCAAAACTATTACTTTTAGAAGATTTTAGTTATTAGTGTTGTTGTTAATTTGCGTACATTCATTTTTTTGTACCATTTTATATATATATATATATATATATAAGAATAATTTAATAATAGTTCTCACTCAAATATATCCTAACGTTTGCAGATTTGCAGGGACCGACCCGAATGTTGTTCAGAAAAAAACGAGAAGTGATGACTCTTTCGAATAGCATTCTAGATAACGCTCTTCCTTGTGTTTCTCTCAGGTGTCCGTGGTTGACCAAGGCCGTCTCCCCTGTTGTGCCTCTATACAATGGCATCGTCTTCCTCTTTGTGCTGGCCAACTTCAGCATGGCCACCTTCATGGATCCGGGGGTCTTTCCCAGAGGTATGATCCGGTTGTAGTTTAGGTTTTCGGACGTCTGGAGATGCACGGTTAGAACGTGCATGTCACACGCGGCGCTGATGTGAATATCCAAAATGTCTGTTTCCCAGCGGACGAGGACGAAGACAAAGACGATGACTTCCGAGCACCGCTGTATAAAAACGTGGAGATAAAGGGAATCCAGGTGCGGATGAAGTGGTGTGCCACGTGCCACTTCTACAGACCTCCGCGCTGCTCACACTGCAGCGTGTGTGACAACTGTGTGGAGGTGAGGTGCGCTTCCTGCCTGACACACACACACACACACACACATCATGTTTATATTCAGTGATAGTCATAAATACACACACATTTCTGAGTCGTAACACCAGTCACAGTGTTTTTAGTTTCTGTTTGCATAATATATGTATGTGTACTGTTAATTTTGTTTATATAGTTACACACACATACAGTATATATTTTGAAAATAATGTCTATATATATATATTTATATTTATATATTTATGTATATATATATATATATATATATATATATATATATATATATATATATATATATTTTAATATTCCATATATATTTATAATCTATATTATATATAAATATTAATTTAAAAGCAAATTTTTCTTCAATATATACATGCACGTCTTTGTATTTATATATACATAATAAATACACACAGCATGCACACATTTATTGTGTAAAATAAAATAATAATAATAAAATGAAAATACTTTTTTTGATCAAGTAAATGCAGCCTTTCAAAAACATTTAAAACATTTTACTGACCCCAAACTTTTTTAATGGCGATGTACTTCCAAGAAACCAAACAAAAAAATAGGGAATGACTTGTATTTGTGAATTTTATTCATCGTTTGGACACAAAACTCTGTTTGCATGTATGCATGCATGTGTATATATATATATATATATGTGTGTGTGTGTGTGTGTGTGTGTGTGTGTGTGTATATATATGTATATGATGTAAATGCCTGATGTAAAAGGGTCGTGGAATCTGCTGCTCACACACTTTTCTTCTCGCCGTAGGAGTTTGACCACCACTGCCCGTGGGTGAACAACTGCATCGGCCGGAGGAATTACCGCTATTTCTTCTTGTTCCTTCTGTCTTTAAGTGTTCACATGGTGGGAGTGTTTTCCTTCGGCCTGCTGTTCGTCTTACACCACCTTGAGAGCCTGAGTGCACTTCACACAACCGTGACGTATCCTTCCCCAGTAAATAGTTCCTGGTCAGAAATAACACATAGCAACTATGAGGAAAGCTCATTTAGTTCATTTAGTTCTATTTTATGTGGATTTACACTACAGTTCAAAAGTAAGATTAATATTGATATTTTAAAACCTAGATTTTATATTATATATGTAGTTATTTGTAGCAATTTTTGTGCTTTTTTTGTTTGTTTTATATTTATCTATGTTCCTTTTTATTTTTATTTGAATTTAAAATTGTAGTGTTTAGTTTTTCTTATTTTTGTTAATTATCATTTATCATTTCTAATTTCCATTTAGCCTAATATATTTATATATTATTTCAGAAGAATTCTTATTTATATTTTATATATATATTATATATTTTGTATATTGTATATATATATATATATATATATATATATATATATATATATATATATATATATATATATATATATATATATATATATATATATATATATATATATACCTTTTATTTTTAATTCAGTTTAAAGTTTTAGTGTTTAGTAAAATAGTAAAGTTACTATTTAAGATTAAACTTCAGTCAGGTGTCAAGGCAACATTTTTACATTTCTTTTAATCTAACATCTAACATTTATATGTATTTCAGAAACTAAATAGTTTTAATTACCAATAACAACACTGTTTGACAGGGAGGCCACGCCCACAGTGACATCCCATTGGCTAAAAATCCTGCACTACTTGTCTATGTATTAAAGCTCAATAGGATTCTAATACGCTGTAGCTTCAAGCAGCATTTCTCTTTCAGCGAGGACAAAAAGAAAATCACAACAGGCTCCTTGACTTTCCTCCTGTCCAGTCTAGTGGTTATGTGTGTGACTGGCCTGTTTTTCATCCCTGTTATGGGCCTCACTGGGTTCCACATGGTTCTCGTAGCCAGAGGACGAACCACGAACGAACAGGTGAACCAAATTACCCGCCACTAAATATGTTAATCTGGTTTGAGTAACTTGTAGAAGCAGAGCTGCACCCACTCAGTATCACCTTGATGTCTTTCCAACTTGATTGCCTTCTGTTGTTCGTGTACGACATCTGTTACAAAGCCTGGTATTTTCATCACACTTTACAGTCCTGTGGGTCAAGGACAGTTGTTTTCCACTCTCTTCAGTTTACTCAAAGTAGGATTCTCTCTCTCTCTCTCTCTCTATGTCTCTCTCTGTCTCTCTCTCTCTCTCTCTCTCTCTCTATGTCTCTCTCTCTCTGTCTCTCTATGTCTCTCTCTCTCTGTCTCTCTATGTCTCTGTCTCTCTCTCTCTCTCTCTCTCTCTCTCTCTCTCTCTCTCTCTCTCTCTCTCTCTCTCTATGTCTCTCTCTATGTCTCTCTCTCTCTCTCTCTCTCTATGTCTCTCTCTCTCTGTCTCTCTATGTCTCTCTCTGTCTCTCTATGTCTCTCTCTGTCTCTCTCTCTCTCTCTCTGTCTCTCTCTCTCTCTCTCTCTCTCTCTCTCTCTCTCTCTCTCTCTCTCTCTCTCTCTCTCTCTCTCTCTCTCTCTCTCTCTCTCTCTCTCTCTCTCTCTCTCTCTCTCTCTCTCTCTCTCTCTCTGTCTCTCTCTCTATGTCTCTCTCTCTCTGTTGTCAGGTGACAGGAAAGTTCCGAGGAGGAGTGAATCCATTCACTCGGGGTTGCTGTGGTAATGTGAAACACGTCTTGTGCAGTCCACTTGCTCCTAGGTAAAGTAACAACACACACACACACACACACACACACACTTGCATTTGTGGTCTCTCCATAAGTGTAATACTGTACAAACTGTATTTTCTATCACCCTACACCTAAACCTACCCCTTACCGGAAACTACTGGCATTTTTTTATTTCATAAAAAACAGGTTTTTTTCTTTTTGTTTTAAACCTTCTGTTTTACAGGGACACAGGAACTGTCCTCATAAACCATATTTACGTTGTGGTACCCATGTGGTCCTCGTGAATCACAAATGCTAGTACACACACACACACACACACACACACACACACACACACACATATACTGAATTCATGTTTATATTCAGTGATAGTCATAAATAAATACACACACAGTGTTTCATCGGCCCCTGACAGCTGGTTCCTGGCACTTGACAGCTATCTTTTGCTCGTTTTGGAGCAGACGGCTGGGTGTTTCATTTCAACTGAATTCACATTAGACTGTGTTATTTTACATTTGCAAAACAGACAGTATTCAGTGAACGTTACGCTACAAAACACCTATGAATTAACAACCTTAACCGTTGCCTTCAGAGAAATGAATTGCTTTTTATATAAATAGTAGTGATGTCAAATGATTAGTTGTGATTAATCGCATCTAAACTAAAAGTTTCTGTTTGCATAATAGGTGTACTGTTAATTTAGTTTATATAATTACACACACATATGTAATATATGTAATGTACTCATATATAATGCAGCCTTGGCCAGTTTAAGATTTCTTTCAAAAAAATTAAAATATTTTACTGACCCCAAACTTTTTTAATGGCGATGTACTTCCAAGAAAGACTTGTATTTGTGAATTTTATTTATCGGTTGGACACAGAACTCAATGGACGCAGATCTGTTTGTATATGTGTATATGTATATATGTGTGTGTGTATGTGTATATGTACATGATGTAAATGTTTGTCTGTGTATAAACTCATCTAAAATGCTTCAAGTATGCTTTGAAATAGCCTTTAGGAATTACTGTGATACTTATAAACACGAGACAGAGGTGAAAAAAGGTTGTTTATCAGTGGATAGAGAAGAATAAGGGTCCATAGGAAGGTGGTTTGTGTCCTGTTTTTCTTGCCTGTTTTATGACACTCTGAGCAGGAAAAGCATGTCGAACTGAAGATTTGAATCAGGTTGTGAAACAATGGAGAGAGAAAGTGATTGCCGTATAAACACAGATTAGAGCCAAGGTTAATGTCTTGTTAAGACTAGAGAAGACATCTTCAGAAACAATAGAGGACAACCTTTGTGAGGCCAAAGCCGAACAAAAGAAACTGTTTTTCCACAATGCTGTTTACATCGCTTCTCCAATCAGAATGACAGGAATAGTTCACCTAGAAAAAATCAATCAATCAGTGATCGTTCTAATATGCTGATTTGATGCTCAGAAAACATCTCTTACAATTGTTAATGTTGAAAAAACCGTGACATATATATTTTCTCAGGCTTCTTTGCTTATGCTTAAAAGCTCAGAATGAATTTATATGGAAATGTTTGGTAACGGTATAAAAAAGCCTTTCGCTTTTGACCAATAGAATGCATTCTTACTCTATAAAAGTATTTTCACCAAAATAAATAGATATAAAAATGACTACGCGATCATAATTTCCCTTTTTTTATGTTCCTCGGCAGTCATGTGGGTTTGAGTCAACACCGACATGAGTAAAGGATGACACAGTTGGCGTTTTGTCAGCTATTTTAAGCATTTGTTAACCTACATGCGGTTGTGGTATGAACGCGTGCATCATGTCAAGCGTTTCTGCCCTACAGGTACGTCGCTGACCCCAGGAAGAAAGTTCCCATCACTCTGAAACCGCCGTTCCTCCGCCCCGACCTCTCCACCCGACACATCAGTGTCAAAATCAGTGATAACGGTATCCACAGTAGCATCCTACGGAGCAAAGTGAGTGCACAAAACTCATTGCAATTCTGTCTGGCCGCAACCTGGGGTTTCAATGGCGTTTGATCATTATAAAACCGTTCCACCAGCAGTTAATAATCCCATCCATACAGGCTCATCATTAAACGGCTTAAATAGTATGGTGTGTCTGCATCAATCGGGGTTGCCTGGATGAATATATGTGTCTTGTGTTTTAGTCTAAGACCAGTCTGGATGGCGTGGATGATAAAAGTACAGATACACAACCACCTCTGCCGCCCAAAGCGGACCGCTACAACCAGCTGAAGAGTCAGCTCACCTCCAGCGAAGGCAAGTGACACCAACACGGATGTTAAAACAATTAGCACCGAAACGTGACCATTTAGCTTTTTCCGTATTCAGACGTATATTTGTTTTGCGAGATTTATTACTGTAGTCGGTCGTGCGATTTGTAATGAAAGTGTCCTTTTTAGCGGTGGTGTTTTTCTTAGATGCACTTCTGCTGCCATCTGGTGTTGCGTCACACCGCAGCACCGTTGAGTCATTCATTTCGTTTTCTAGAGAGTTCCCTGTCCAGCAAACCCACAAATCCGTCCACTCCAGCCATGTACAAATACCGGCCTTCCTTCGGGACCATGCCGAAAGTGCACTATCACGCAACCGGAGAGAAGGTGACTTCTGGCGTCATTTTTTTAAATAATGCACAATGCTGTTAGTTTTTCAGCAAAGTTAGGCATTTATTTAATCGAAAAGTCAAAACAGTCTACTTATTATTGTCTTATGAAGGTTATTAAATTATTTATGCATCAATACAGTGTTGCAGGATCCTTCACAAATCATTCAAATGTGCCGATTTGGTCCTCAAGAAACTTTTTTTGGAGCATTTCAAAAGAAAAGCATTTAACAACAAATATTATGCAACAATCTCGACTGTCATGCATTCGGTCAATATAATGTAATATATAACGCGATGCAATATAATGAAATGTAATGTGCGACCCTGGATGACAAAACCAGAAGGTACATTTTTACGAACCTCAGATTTCAAAGTTGTACTGCATCTGAAAGCTGATTAAATAAGATCGAAGTATGGACAATATTTGGCAGAGATTTGCAAAAACTATTGAAGAAACGCTCCAAATGAAGTTCTTAGCCGTGCATGTTACTAAAGTTTGGATACGTTTACAGTAGAAAGCGTCCCAATGGATATCCTAATGATTCTAGCGTAAAAGTCTAATGTAATATAATAATTAGTTTCTTGCTGTTGATTTACAGATCGTGATGTCCGAGAACGGTAAGCCCTCTGCCGTTTTGGAGGAACGAGCTCACGATTACCGCTCCGAGCCGAATCTGGATATGCCAGACTACCGCAGCACTCCTCTCCACCGAACGTACCAGTCCTCCCCTTTCCAGCTGGACTCCTTCAGCACCACGTCTCGCTCGTTCAGTCTGAAGCAGGGAGTGAACCGAGCCGAGCCGATGCCACTGGGCGGCAGCAAACCAGAAGCGGTCGCTTCCGTCCCTCACAAAGGGGTCTTTTCCCCTGGCACGTTATCGGGCCGCAACGGCAGCCTGTCCTACGACAGCTTGCTAACCTCCAGCGCGACGCCGTCTGTGGGCGAGTGCGCCGCTCACCCGGGAGTGCCCTCGATGGGTTTCCATTCGCCCTACCTGCCTACGAAGATGTGCCACGACGAGGGCCCGAGCTTCAGCGGCACATCGGCCCGCCGTCTTACAGCCCCGTTCACATCGGAGCGATGTACGGGCGGCAGTCGCCCCTCTCGAGAGACCGCGACCCCTCGCCCGTCCGCTACGACAACCTCTCCAAAACCATCATGGCTTCCATCCAGGAGAGGAAGGAGCTGGAAGAGAGGGAGAAACTCATGCATCGGCACGCTCAGGCCTACGCCAACGACTCGGGGGTGTTCGACGCCTGCAGCGGAGCCGCCTACGGGCTCCCGCCGGGCGCGTGCTACGCCGACGGCCCCAGAGGCCCCGCGTCCCGAGAGCCCACCCCTCCCGCGTGCGCCTCGCGGGACAACCTGATGGGATACGCCCCCCGGACGCCCGTCCTGCGCTCGTCCGCGTCCTCGCTCTCCAGAGCGCCCAGGACTTCCTCCACGTCCCTCCACACGGACGCAGGCGGAGTGAGCCGGACAGCAGAGCACCAGTATCGCTCTCCGGCGCACCAGACGCATCACTCCCCGACGGCTGCGCCCCGTTCCCCGACATACGCGCATCAGAAGGTGGCCTTCATTAGCGCCCTGGAGAGGGCCGACTCGCCGCATCTCGGCGCAAGGTATGACACATAGCATCCACTTTTAAGGACCCGATGCACAGACTGATTTCAGGGATTTCAGTCGTTTATTTGTTCATTTGCTTTGTGCTTTAACGAACACGTTGTTATTTAGAGTATATACGAAGTTGTTTTTTTTTGCATGAATGGAAAAAAAATGTATGATTATGAATCCAAATAAATGTCTTTTTTTTTGCTTTTCCCCTCATTTTCATCTCTGCATGCTTGTACATCCATATTCATTTTGCATGGCATGTACTTCGGGCACACTGTACATTTTATTGCATCATCGTCATCTCATATGTGGTGTCAGAACTCATTATAATATACAATAATTATGATTTCATATCTGCTTGTGTTGCTCTGTATGCTGAAATAGTGCTTTTGAATCATTATTGTATTTTTCTTTGCTCTTTTCTTCGACTCAATTAATTTAGAAATGGCAAATGACTAATACGAGACTGCATGATTGTTTCCTCTTTAAAGTTGTGATTTATTACAGGGCTCAACAGGAAGGGTTTTTTTTTTTTTTTTTTACTTGCCACGTCAACATTTTTATAGATCATTTTTACTTTCAGCAATGCTTTTATTTATTTTACTAGAGCTAATATTCATATACATTTTATTTTTCACACACTATTTATTTGTTAAGCATAGTGATGATGAATAAATAAAATATAAATATAATATATAAATAAATAAATAAATAAAATATATATATATATATATATATATATATATAGATAGATAGATATAAATATTGTTTATATATATTTATATATATATATATATATATATATATATATATATATATATATATAAAGAAATGACTCCTTGTTTTTGAGTCCTCTATTTATTATTATCCCTTCCAGCGCTCTTTAATACCGTCCTCATCTTCATTTGTAACGTTTCCGTCCATTTAGCACGTTTCAATCTCTTCCTTTCCGATAAGGATACAGTTCGAAAGGATCCGCTTCAAATATGTCTTCTTGTTTTTCTAATATTTTCTCCACACAGAGAGGACCTCTGTCAAGGTAAAGTCAACGGGCAACTAAAGGGCCAAGCACGTGACTGCCACCTAGGGACTCCTTCAGGAACTCCCAGCAGACACACCAGTGTCAAAAAGGTCACAGGAGTGGGCGGGACTACGTATGAGATTTCCGTTTGACGGACAGCTTGGAGAGCCACTGCCTGTGAGGAGAAGCACTGCCATGGCAACACACCTCCAGTTCTCTCTTTTTTTCTATTTTTTTGAAATTATATTCAATTGACCGATCAGGTTGGACGCGTTTCTGATGGGAAAGGTTTTTGCATCTGCCTATCCTCCGCTGAAGAGACTTTCCAGGTGACCCGGTGTATAATACAAAACGTCAAAGAAGCGTCGTATGTCGGCCGTCAGGACGTAAATCGCACACAACTGAAAAATAATGCCATAAAAATGGAAATTGAAAAAAAAACCTACCATTTAAGGGCTGAATATGTACAGCGTCAGTTCAGTTTGTATATAAAATATCAAAGTTGGCGTATTGAATGCAAACGTGCTCAGTATGCAGGTCTTTCACACACTTGAATGTGAGTGTATGTGTACTTGCCAGTAACTCCTTTTATGTTTTTGTCTTTATGCCGATCTAATAATCAGGGTTTCGTCTCAAACGCATTTCTCCGTTAAGCTATCAGGTTCAAAACAAAACCATAACGGCACTTGTGTACTTTAAAAAAAAAAAAAAAAAAAAAAAAAAAAAAAAAAAGTTTTATTTTTCAAATATGGTGGTCATTTACACTTTTTCTAATGTTAAACTATAAGCTGCCATAGAAATAAACGTAAATGTGTATATGTAAAATTAAAAAAAGAAAAGAAAATATTGGCGGAAGGGGGGATACTGATGCTGGCCGTTATCACCAGTTTGTTCTGTTAAGCTTAGTTTTTCTTTATAAAAAGTATTTTATAGCTGGGGAAGATATGAAACACGCCACTGTGTATTTTTACGAACTCGAGAGTCGTTTTGTTGCTTCACCATTTCCATTTATTAGAAAAGCATCATTGCAATCCACGGCTGCATCCCAAATATTGTCACGCCGTTTATTTTTATAACACCTTTTTTAACCAGCCTTCAAAAGATTGGTATATTTAACTTTTTCTACATCTGGGTGGCTGATTTTTGTTTTGTTTTTTTTCCCTCGAGTTGATTTTTTTAAATTTTTTCCCGTTTCTTTTTTGCATATTTTATAATTTATTTGTACAAATTCATCAGCGCGCATTGCCATTTGATAGTAGTGCTTTCCTTAGAGATTTTTTTTTTTCCCTCTGTGAACGAATGTTGATGTTATTCCAGAACGTGTTAGAAAGCTGCAAGAAAGGGGAAGTGAAGATGCTTGTTTTTTGAATGCTGGATCCATTTGAGAGACATAAATGACACGTTTGAGTTTTTTGGGGGTTTTAACTGCTGTTTAAGTTCGGGGAAAGTGAGATTTAATGTTGTTATTTTTTTTATCATCATCAAAAGTGTCCGTAAAGAAATGTACTTTTTGTTACAAAAAATGCTAATGATCATTTCTGGTATTTCTTTAAACCTTTCAGTTCTGTTTCTGTTACCGTTTTGATCAAATGCAAACAAAGCCTTGGTTTTTATCACGAAAAAAAGCCGGTAAACTCAATTTCGAAGTCCCTTTCGTTCGTTTTGCTTTCGAAAGTAGATAGCAAGGGCCAATGAATATTGCAATGTAGCCATTACTGTTTTTTAAGAGAGAGACGTTTTCGATGCTAGCGCGAGACGTGCTAATGAAAAAAAACGAATAAAGTGACAGGCGTTTCTGTAGTTAACAGCCGAAAAAGCAATCTGTAACTATACAGGGCAAATACCTACCTGTTAAAAGAACTACTTCACGCCGTGGCCTGTTTCGTAATTAAAGACCCGACGTGTCGACCTCTCTGACAGGGTGATCTTCACGATTTTTCTCCGACCGAAAACACACCACACGCGGAGTTCTCCGCTGCTCATCGGACGACTTTCCAAGGAATTCATATTGATTTCCTCACAGATCTGCCTTAGGGGTCTAACGGACTACAGACGCTCGAGCGCTGACGGGGTGCGTGTCACAAAGGGTCGTCGTCGTACCTTTTCAAGTCAAGCGGCTCCTTGAAATTGTAAAAAATGCTTTACGGATTGCTAGGATCCATTTCTGTGAATGTTTGACGGTGTTTGTCATCTCTGTCCTTCACTGCCGCTGTCTGGCACAGCGTCGCCTTCTGTTCAGATCAGACCGGTGTACAGTTAACACAAAAAAGAACAACTATGGGACTCTTTTCTGTGATGAAGTATTTCGTTCAGATGAAATGAAGACATTATAGTTTCATATCAAGGTACATCTATTATTTTTGATCATCGAGGGGAAAAACTGAATAAATATAACTTGAACATTCATTTCGGTCTCGTCTTAATATTTTTTTAAAAAGATGGATAGAGGGATGGAGAACAGGACAGATTATAATTTATTTTTCCAAAAAATATATGTATATAAATATACATATATTATAATTTTTTTGTGTGTGTATATATATATATATATATATATATATATATATATATATATATATATATATATATATATATATATATATATATATATATATATATATATATATATGTATATGTAATTTTTTTGGGGAAAAATAATCTGTTTATCCATCTAGCGATAATTTAACTATTCAGATATACATACACACATATATATATATATATATATATATATATATATATATATATATATATATATATATATTTTTTTTTGAATAGTTATTTTTAAATGATTCACTACATATATGCAAAGAAAGAAATACATTTATTTATTTATTTTTTTTTTTAAATCTGGTGCTGCTTATTTTGGATTCTTAACAATACATTAAAAATACTTAATTGCACATCTATAATAAAAACATTTTAAGATCTTTAAACTGAAATACAACTTTAACTTCAACTTTTATAAATAACCACCTTAATAAATATCTTAACTGAAAACGTAAAGCTTTTTAGATCGGTATCTAGTGAGCTGATTCTTAAAATACATAAAAATTCATCTTTGTAATTTGTCATAATTTGTTTTAAAATAGATGACAGACAGACAGATAGATAGATAGATAGATAGATAGATAGATAGATAGATAGATAGATAGATAGATAGATAGATAGATTAGAAAATAAACTGAGTTTAATTAGCTCCTATTAGCCTTTAGAGATGGGAGTTAGGGGAAAACATTATTCTGTCGGAGTCGGCTGCACAAATATAAAGTAACCTAAATGAAAACAAAATCTCTTCCATTTTAGGACGTTGATTAAAGGTAATTCTACTCCCTAAAGCATTGTGCAATGGTATTAGGTGTTCCTACTCTCTCTCTCTCTCTCTCTCTCTCTCTCTCTCTCTCTCTCTCTCTCTCTCTCTCTCTCTCTCTCTCTCTCTCTCTCTCTCTCTCTCTCTCTCTCTCTCTCTCTCTCTCTCACACACACACACTCACACACGCGCGCGCGCACACACCGATGTCTATGCGATCCGTGCAGCGGTCGTGAACGCGCACCGCCAGACCTCCGCTGCCGCTGCGTGCGCGCCCCCGCGCTCCCTCAGGTGAATGGAGAGAGGGAGAGGAGTCCTGCGCGCGTCTGCAGCCGAGCTCAAGTCACTAAAATGGGGCTTCGCGGACCGAGCAGCACGGGGGTGTTTCTGACAGTCTGCCTTCTCTGGGTGACTGGATGCTGCACCCAAAAAGTGAGTACAAGTGTGTGGCAGCAGCCCATTTTCTCTTTTGTTTGTCTGCGGTTTGTCAAAATGTTTACAGCAGGGATTACAGTGTGCGGCGTGCAGTGGACTGTGTGGAGCATGCAGGGGTTGAAGAAACTCTCGCATGTTACCTCTCTTGGTCTGAAGGGGGTTTAATTCGGAGGTTTGGGGAAGGTGTTGTGATGAATTGTGGAGCAGCTTGTTGTGTGGTCTGGGTTCGGCTGAGAGGGTCGGTTCAGCGCGGGCCAGCGCACAAATAAAAGTAGTTCTCTATAAATAACTTTGTAAAGGAGAACTCAAATGAGCGTAAAAGATAGGAATGCATTCTGAAATAAATTAACCGAATTAACAAACAAGTCTTTTATGTGCATATCATGATCTGTTTTCATTTTTAGTTTTTCTTTTACACATGTTTTTTTTTTTTTGTAAAATGTCTATGGTGTACCTGTAGAACTAAGCTATTGTTGAAAATCTTGGCATAAGTATCTGTTTTACATCAACATCTTATTAATGTTATGTGATCAACAGGTAGGATGCCATGTTGAAATAGATGAGATGATGGATCCCTTTAGACTCTATTTTTTATTTTACGTCCCTATCTATTTATCTATCAATCTTGATATATTATTACATCATCCCGTTGTCATAATAGAGCTTTTTTATATCAGAAAAAAATAGTTGTTAATGCTGTTGTTTTTTTTGTTCTTTTGTTTATGACTCTCCGCAGAGAGTATTTTGTGGCTTTGGTTCTTCTAGATTTAGTTTCTGCTTTTGACATGATCGATCATGAGGTTGGAGAATCATGTGGTACATGGTTTCGCTCTTTCTTATCAAATAGACGTTTTCGCATCTCCACCGGTCAGCACGCTTCCTCCGTACATCCTCTTTCATGCCACAAGGATCAATTCTCTCTCCGATCTTATTCTCATTATATATGCTGTCCATAGGTGCCTTTTTTCCACCTCTATGTAGACAATACTCAATTATATTTCCCATTACAGCATAAAATTAAAGGATCCATGGGACCTAAACTACAACCTGGCTCAATCAAAACGTCTTGGTGTTGAACGATAACAAAACAGAAATTATATTTGGTTTAAAACCTCATGACGATCGTGCATTTGACCCGGCCGTTGTTCCAAATACATTACTTTGTTTGCAAAGAACCTTGGTGCTGCGTTTGATTCTTCTATTCATTACTGTAACTCTTTATATTACGATATTTGCCAGTTTTGCCTGTAGTGTCTAGAGACGGAGCAAAATGAATGCTGATTGGAAGACGAAGATTCAATCACACCACGCCCATTTTAATCTCTTGGCTATCAATCAAGCACAGAACCATCTTTAAAGTTTCAACCTTTGTTTTTTAATCACTGGCCTCCTTAATAAGAACAAAGCTACAACGTAGAGGCCGTTGGAGACCCTAGTTTCTAGAACAATTTATCAATGTTGTCACGCTTTTAGCACTTCCATCCGTTCTCATCACCGAGGCTGTACACTGTTTATGTAGCTTCTTACATACTAGGAAAAAGGAGAGTTTGGGAAATATGTTGTTAAGGAAAAGCTTAGTGTGTTTTCGAGGTGATTACCAGATTCCTGTGGAAAACTTGCTCCGCTCATGCAATTAAACACATTGCTCTGTGGTCACCTTCACATGCTGCCTTTCACCAATACTTATTCCCTTCCCAGACATGGATATGATTTATTGATTCTTGTAAAGCAGGCCGATATTCCGTACAACAATAAACAGAGATATATTATCAGGCAATTTGTCTCTTAAAGTTCTCCTATTATGGATTGTTGAAAATTAGCGTTCATGCAGCTAGCAACACAGCAAGTGAATGAAAACATCCTGCTAAGTTTTAAATCGGAAAGTGCACCGTATGTAAAAGAGTCGACTCTGAATCATTGAAACGAGTCATTTTCGAAAGGAGTCCCAAGGCGTTGCGCGATGACGTCAACGTGAAATATTAGCATATCGCCCGCCCACTTCTGAAGGAAAATGCGAATTCGTTCTTTGCCGCTAGGTGCTGCTTTTGGAGCGATTCAAATCTCACAAACATCGCTTTAAATGAAATCGAACCAATCTGGAGGGGTTTGGAAAAAATGAATCTTTGAACAAATTGTTTGGGAGTCGTTGAGCAGATAAGTTTGAATAAATGCATATTATAAGAAAATTAAAGTAGAGTAATAAAAACTAAAATGTATATATATATATATATATATATATATATATATATATATATATATATATATATATATATATATATATAAAGCCTTTCATAACCCATAATAATATATAAGCCTTTCATAACCCATAATAGGGTCACTTTTAAATCTTAAAGGTGTATGAAGTCATTTTTCCTCGATTTAAAAAAAACAACCAAAAAAACAGTTTGTTTAGGTATTTCTTCTGTGGCGTACAATATAATAAAATAACAATAAATATCTTGTTTTAATAGTTTTATTTTGTTATCATTTATCATAAATACATCATACTGCCATACTGCTCTTATTTATTGATTTTTATGGTAAACGTCAGCATCAACCGGGCCGTGTCACGTAAGGTCAAGGGCTATGTCTGAGGCGACGACCTGTCAGATTCAGTCATAAACCTCTTTCTCCGTAATTCTGAATTCTGAGAATCCCGAGCCGCTAACAAAGGCTTTGTTGCATTGTCGATGTGCATAGCTTCGGTTACTGAGTGTGTGCTCCTCAGCGGCTCCGCAGTTATCTGGCCCCTCTAAATGCTCCCTTTGTCCTCTTGAATTAAGTTGATTTTCAGAACTGTGCGAATCAAGTTTGGAATTTGCACGGCCCTCGCAATCAGACGCGATATCGTGTGAGATCGGTTTAGATGCTCGCCGTGGGTTTGTTCTCGGCAATAACAAAGCGTTTTCATGCAGGTCTTTCTCTGCAGTCATCAGTATTTCGGACAATGAATCGCTCTCATACTTGAGTTAGCGCGGTTAGCGCCGCGTAGGTCAGAAAATTGCCGCGTGCGTGCATCTATTTGTGTTTGCGTATCTCAGCTCTGCGAGTGATTTTTTTCTCTCAGTTATTCAACCTCACCCCACCAATAACGCTGCATCACACCCACGCGATTCTGACATTTTCACCCAGCAGAATGAGAACGGAGAAAGCCGCTCGTGACAGTTTTAATGGGAGCAAAACCACTAATGTGCATTTCCTGGCCGGCAGAGCGCATTCTGTGTGAATTTGGAAATTTCAGAGCGACTGTTTTGCATGATTTGTGGAGAGTAACCACAAGAAATACAGTAGAAGCGCTACGGTGACAGTCGAGTTGTGAACAAGTATAATAATTATTTTCAGGGTTGCTCTGGAAAGCTGAACTATTGAACTAACTATAAAAGCGCATGAAAACTTGCTTTTAAAAATTAGATGGCAGTGCTGCTTATCACAGATACCATATTAAAACCAATAAAAACATGATTTAATTAAACCATCCGATATTGTTTAAAAACCCTTCAGATATCTAATGCCCTCATTTTAAAATGGGAACACCTTTAATTGGTTTCTATCGATTTTCGCCGGTTTCATTCGCATTATTACTGAATGCATTTCTCTGCGTTTGAAGAAACTCTGTTTCCGCTGCTCTTTTCCTCCAAATATTATTGTGCAACGTTGTCGTATTCCAGTCCGGCCGGCCTCGGTGTCCAGTGGCAAGCTCCGACTGATGTAACCGGTTGTAACACATCATCACGGGCTCTCTGGGCTCGATAGTGCCTGGAACAGTCTCACTTTTCACAACCAATAAATAGCCGTGCTCCTCTTCCAGCCCCCTTACAGGGGCCCATAGCATGTTTATGGGGGACTCACGGGGGTGTTTGTGCATTCGAGTGTGTGTGTGGCAAAAGGGGCTTAAGCTCTCCGCTAGCACAATTTCAGTAGTCGTATTGTCAGCTGGTGTTATCTCTGTTGTGAAAACACGGTACAGTACAGTACAAAAGAGGCCGGAAAACGAACGACGGACAAGCTGTCAGTTTTAACAGCGTATTTGGGTTTCACAACGAGTCACGCTTTTCCGTTCAAAGCCTTAAAGTGCGGACAACGCGGTTGAGACGAGCAATACGTGAATTACTGTCAAATATTTACGGTAAAAACGGAGGTCGCGGACGGATGAGAGCAAGCCTCAGCGCGGTGTTTTTCTCTTACTGAGAAATCTGCTGTTCCCTACGACAGCTGCGACTTTGTCTGGCACGCTTTCACTCG
Organism: Puntigrus tetrazona; assembly: GCF_018831695.1. Lineage (NCBI taxonomy): Eukaryota > Metazoa > Chordata > Actinopteri > Cypriniformes > Cyprinidae > Puntigrus > Puntigrus tetrazona. The sequence goes on along the minus strand of NC_056703.1, from coordinate 4,943,502 downwards.
CACTCGTTCAGTGAGTCAGCTACAGTTTGTTGATGTTAAAAGTGCAGGAGGCTTGTTTTTCGGTTCAAGACTTGCTGTTGCACCAACAGAAGGAAGAGATGATGTAACTGAAATAGAATAAAACTGTTAAGTGAAAATAATACGTAATATGTGTTTATATTCAACACATTAAACGGCACGCATATATTCCACTTTTATGCATTTACTGTAGTAAACTGTGGTAACATTAGATTGACTTATGTGTGTAATATAAGGGAAAGCCCCATGGCTGTCATGTATTGTAATTTTCTGGATGTGTGTGTGAGTGTGTGTGAATGTGTGTGTGTGTGTGTGTTGGCTACTTGTGAAGAACTGCTCATAACACACAGTATCATTTTATACCTGCCTTCCTCTTTATAGTGTTTCTCTAGCCGCAGGGTTTATGGCGCCCTCATTTTATTGTGTACCCTCGCCATATTCGTTTTCCATTGTTACCTTTGTGTTTCATATTCTCTTATCCAAGTCATGCTGTTCTAGTTAAAATGGCAATTGATAGGTATAATAATAGTAAAGTAATGCAAGTGACAAGTAAAAGGATGACATTGCACATTTTTTAGAATTTTTTAATTTTTTACATCCAATGTGATGCATTGTTTTTGTCCAAACAGGTTGTTATAATCAGAAAACCAAAACGTAGAGGGATACTTTTTTTATCATTTGAAAATTGACTGGAAAATAAAAAGCTCCGAACGTGATTTCATTTGGTTGTTTAAGGCTACTTCTCTCATAGTCCTTGTTATCTTCAAATCTCGTGTAAAATTTGTATGTGAACGTTGACTGAATTTAGTAAAGTTCACTGCACATCACGCCATGTTAAAAACCTTTAACATTTGTACTCTGTAAACATTACAGCAAAAATCAACACAGGAACATATGTTTTTAAAATTTGAAAACTTCTTTAAACATCTATTTCAAAAAATATAAATATTATAAATGGTATTGTAATGTTTTTATGGCTGTTAGTGAAGCTCAAGCAGAAGCTAGCAATGCCAAGATTATAAATTGGATTCCCAGCAAAGTTGCCATGCTTGAATTGAACCGAGTTAACAAAAGTATTATTCATTTATTTATTTTAAAAAATCATATATTTATTTATTCACAGTAATAGAAAACATTTTAAATGCACACACTCACATTTTAAAACTTTGCAGGCATATTCATGACCCTAAATGAGAAATTTCCAACAATGCAGTTTTGGTTTGTGCTGTCAAATTGACATGCTTATTTTATTTTATTTTATTTTATTTTATTTTATTTTATTTTTTTATTTTTTTTTTTTATTTATTTTTTTAATTTAATTTTATTTTTCCCTCTATGAGACATTAAAAAAGGCCCAAAGAGTAAATTGGTGAGTAGTGATGTCTGATGTTGACTAGCGAGTGACTTTGAATGATCCGTCATTTGAATATGTATATGAGTATTGTGTGAGTGACTGGCAGTGAAGGAAGGGGGTTGTCAGCTCTCTTTTGATGTAGCACAACTGGGGCGCGATAACCAGCGGGACCTTATGTAAATGCCTCCTACTTATTACCCTAGTTTCATTAAAACGCTATCTAACCAAACAGCGAAGCCTTCCAGTGTCCCCTGTGGGAGAAAAGACAACTTTACTAATTACGCCATGCCAGTGCAGGACCATGATGTAACAGAGCTGGGATGTTTGGCATTATAAGAATGTCCCATTTCCTATTCCACACTGTGGTACTTTGGACGCCATTCATGTGAAGTCTACCATGCATGGTACACTGCCCTAACCAGCAGATAGTCCAGTATTATGGTGGAGCCACGGTAATGACCCAATTCCATTTGTTTGGAAAGAGAGGGCGGTACTTACAAAAATCTCGCAAATCACTGCCAAAGTTTTTCTTTTTTGTCTGTTGGACCAAAATGGTTTTCTGAGGGCAGATGGGTGGTTTGGTTGATCTGCGAACCTCTTTAGCACATTTCTTTGAAGCGTGGACCTTTAATCAATTGCATCTCCCCTATTTGTGCTTGGGGTAATCCTGCATGCTTGTCTTGAACCTTTATTCACCTCTTGTTCCAGTTCGGTTTGCTCTCCGTCTCTCGTATTCATGTGCATTGCTCAACTTTCCTGTTGCGCTAACCTGAAATCGGCTTACTTTACATTTCAGCTGCGAGTGGCATTTGACCGGATCAAATGTCAGGCATGCAATTATTAGTGTAGTAGCACATGAACCTGAGGTAAACTCCGGACGGCATGAGGCTTCGCCAACAGATCTCTGTTAGCTGAGTTTGATAAACGGCCTGAATGAAGAGAAACGTGGGATGAGGATCAAGGGTATGCCAAGATATAGCAGTATGAAGATGAAATTTACTTTGACCTTGTCAGGCTAATATTATTTACAGTGGCCTTGTTTATTTCAAGATGACTTTTTGACTGATCTCACTTTGCCATCTCACATAAATAATGTTATAATAATCAATATATCATGGATGAACATTATTATTTAAATACACTCACTGTTACTCACATTTGGCTTTCGACCAATTAAAAAATGAACTAAATTCAACGATTTGGAGCTGCATTGAGATCCCCTTATCTATGGGAATGGACCATATAGGGCCTTAAAATGAGCAAAACAAATAAAATGTTTATTAAGAAACCGCTATGATCTATCCATTTGTTCGACAAAATGAAACGAGACACATTTCTAGTTTCAACATTTATTTGATTTTCAGTCATTACTCTTTAAAACTAAAAAGTAGGACCTTCTCAAATAATCCCCAAATAAGATGAAGATACCAAAAGAAATGTTCATCATCAACCAAAATCTAAAAGGAAGTTACAATATCTGTATTACAGCCGTGCAAACTTTTCCCCCCATTTCTGAGCTGGCACTATGAACGTATATATTTCTAAATATTAAATGTGAAACAATACATCAGTAATGGATTAGATTATGAAAAGTGGGTGTTACTGGACATATCTGAATCAATCCAGATATGAAAGCGTTTGCAATCAATTGATTTGAGGGTGGAAATGTCTGATGTGGTTTTTGAAGGCCAAAATCACCCTCAATAAAAGATGTTCTTTAGAATCCCTACTTTTATCCTTTTTTGTTATTGCAATTATTACATTCTTAATTATTGTTACTCATATTCGGTTTTCGACCGACGGTAAAATGGATCAAATCCAACAAATTGGACATGAGATCCCTGTATGTATGGGACTGAATCATATAGGGCCTTAAAATGAACACACAAAATAAAATAAAAAAAACTGAATTGGAAAAATAAATACATTTTATTATATTAACCAATATTAAAATGCAGCATTAAGACAAGATTTTAAAGTCTACAGTTGTACCTAAATAGGCCATATTTGGCTGTTGGTTAACATTATTTATTTTCCTTCCCTGGCCATGTCAGCTGTAAAGGAAAGTTATTTCAGAGGCAGTGCGTGTTTTTTGATGAAAGACTATCAAGCGTTTCTTGTTTACGAATAAAGCATGTTAGTAAGATTTGGAGTGCATCTTTAGAAAGTAAACGGGCTTGACTTTAATTTCACTTTTTGTCCCACATAATGCCGTCACTTGGGGCTAGGCTTGTTACCTGTCTGGCGTTGTAGAGGTCTTGCAGTTCTTTCATTCCCTCCCACAGTCCAGAACCAGTGCCAACAGGAAGCCCAATAAACAAACAGGCCACTGCCAAGGTCTGGTTTGGAGTGGTCTAGCCCCGCTTTCCATCTGCCTCCAATTATACCGAGGTCCCCTCATCCTGCACACCTGTGAGATATTACGAACAGCATGTCTGAAGGAATACCTCCCTGGGGTTAGCAAAGCAGCCAGCATATCCAGCTTTGATACACGTTGAAGGAGGAAGGGTTGAATAGTTCAGTTAGGGAGAGGCAGACCGAAGCTAATTTTCTGAACAGAACATTTAGTTTTGTTGCTCAGTGGGTTCCTTTCACAGCTGTCTGTTGTTATTGCTCTGAAACGATCAAATCAGGGCAATGCTTTACGTAGTTTTCTAGCATCTACCATCTATGACTGCCAAAATTGTTTACCAATGTTTAATGTTGCGTCGAATGAAGCGGAGCAGCGCCAGAGACTTTCCCGTTGGTTTGTTGAACTCGTGCCATCCTCTTGAACTTTCAATGCTAGAACTACCACAGCCTATTAAGATGTTTTAGGAGCGTAGCGCTAACCCCTGGAGCGAGGGTTCTGGGAAGAATTATCTCGAACATTCTCCACTGCTGTTACATATTGTAATTTTTTTTCAAGCATTCCACACTTAACATGACTGACATTTGTCATTTACTGGGGAAAAAAATATTTTTACTCAATAAAATGTTAAGCTTATCAGGTTGTTTCATACAGCGTGGCCAGGTTTTCCAAGACTCTGAGAAAAATGGTTGTTCAGAGACAAAGAGTTGTTGAGGCGAGAACATCTAAATGGTATGTTTTTAGCTAGTTTTAGTTATTCAGTTAATTTGAAATCTTGTTTTGTCTTTTTTTATATAATTTTGAGTCTTCCTTTAAGCCCTTGAGCCCCCTTAAAAGTCTACTGTGGCACCCCAGTGTTCATGACGATCTTATTTCCTGTTAAAACAGGTTTTAGAGTAGTTGTAGAGTATGTATGATTTTAATTTGATTAGTTTGAATAGTAGTAAGAAATTCTGTCATGGTGAAAAAAAAATCTAATTTTACATGTCAGCAAAACTGCAAACTATGTCCTGTGTTAATCATGTAGTTCCAGACACGGAAATGCATCTGATGCTTTTTTTTTTGTTTTTGTTCTTTAGGTTTACTTTGATTGTGGAGCCAAGGTGGATGTTGTGGACGTGCAGGGCCTCATTCTGTCCCCTGGCTTCCCATATAACTACTCATCCGGAACTCACTGCGTGTGGCAGTTCTTTGTACCTGTTGGTCACCAGCTAATCATGGAGATGTTTGACTTCGATGTCTTTGAGAGTCACGACAGTCCCACCACATCTGCTGCCGTCGTGGACGAGCTATCCAACGACGGTGGAGCTCTGGTATCCAAAAGCCTCGGAAGTCCAAAAGAACCCCAGTCCACGCACCGAGAGGACGTCAAGCAAGTGGTGATCCAAGAACAGTCCACCAAAATGGAGATGACCAAAGTTTCCAATTCCGCCAAAATGCTTTCCGATTCCCCCTTGGCTCCGCAAGCGTCTCTTCCAGTTGAGAACCGAAATTCAGTTTCCTCTCAGGCATCAAGAGCCGCCGTTGACTTTGTCTCCTCAAGCCCACGTACGGCCACAGACACCGTGAGCCCTGAGACCCAGCCACCTTTAATCGATGCCTGTCCCCACGATGTTCTCTACATATCAGATCTCATCACCTTCTCCTCCCGATTCTGCGGCTCTAGACGGCCTTCTAGCAGCCAGTTAGTGTTTGGATCTGATGACGACATGGTGGAGGTCATTATGGAGTTGATTACCACTACCCACTGGGGCCGTGGTTTCGCTCTTCTTTTCCATTATCAGAATCAAAGTAAGGCAGCCACAAGCGAACATCAGAGGTCACTTTTGACCTCGGACAGCAGAACTGGTGCACTGCTCGGTGCTGTAAGTGGAACAGTTGTTTTTGCTGTGGCCCTTGCTGGCACCCTTTGTGCGATTTTCAGGTAAGATTAATGTTTCTTCTACAGTTCTAGAGATTTATTTCTAGCTGATCTGGAATTACAGGAAAATCCCATGCACTCGCCATTCAAACTGATTTAAGAGTTGCTAGGTGAACCAGTGATGCACATGTGTATATCTAATGTTTGCATTAAAGTTAACTTTAAAGTGCTTCTATTATAGGTTATGAAAGGTTCATATATTTTTGGTTTTGGAAGTCCCAAAAAACTGTTTGACATGCATGCAAGGTAAAAAACTCTAGTTTTCTTGTAATATGCATTTATTTTTACCGTATTTGTTCAACGACTCCCAACAATACGTTTATTAGCTATTCATTTTTCAAAAGCCGTGGCGTGATTGGTCGGTTTCATTAAAAGGTCTCCTATTATGGGGTTTTGAAAATGACATTTCATGCAGTGTGTAACACAGCTTTAAGTGACTGTAAACATCTTGCAAAGATATAAATCTGAAAGTACACCATGTATAACGTTATTGTCGACTTAAAAACGAGTGCTTTTTTAAAACGAGTCCCAAGCCGTCTCATGTTGACATCAACATATTAGCATATTGTCTGCCCACTAGTTGTTTTCGTTGAAAAATTTGTATTCATTCTCTGACACTAGATGCCACTTTTGCTACGTTAAAAGTTTATTGCTGTAAATAAAATTGACCGATCAGAGGTTTGGGAAAAAAAAAAAATGTTGAACGAATCATTTGGGAATCGTTAAAAAAATAAGGCTTGAATGCATATTTTAAGAAAATGAAAGTGTTTTTTGACCTTGCATGCACGTCGACCTGCACTCCCAAAACCAAAATATGAATATAAATATTTTAAAGATTTGAATGCTTCAAAAGCAGCACCTAGTGGTAAAGAATGTATTTGCATTTTCATTCAGACCAACTTGAAAAGCCCAACAAGTAGGTGAGCAATATGCTAATATTTCATGTTGACGTCATCACGAAACCGTTCTTTTGAAAGACAATAACTTTATACGCGGTGCACTTTCAGATTTAAAACCTTGCAGGATGTTTTCATTCACTGAAAATTCATCTTTGCTATCAAGACTAAACTACATCTTATTAAATTAGAAAACTGTCATTTTAAATTATGATTATTTTATAATATTGTGGTTTTCTCTTTATTTTTTATTAAATAAATGCAGCCTTGTTTGCTCTTAAGTTTTTCTTGAAAAACCAAACAAAAAAAATCTTACTGACCCCAAACTTTTGAATTGTAGTGTATAATTGTTTTACTGCGCATTATGAAATTCTATGTAATTATGTGACATTTGTGACATAAATGTCATCTCCGTATTCAGCACTTCATACCATCGCTTACAGTCCATAACCTCCTATCAGTATCAGAGTTATTATAGAGTTAGTATGTGGCATACGCAGGACCATGTCCGTGACAACGTAAGTCAGACGAGTTGGTGTTGACACAGCTGGAGGTATTTTTCACCATTGTTGGGAGCTTAAATCAAGTCTTTCTTCTCCTTTTTCGGAAGCACTTTGATGTTAAAACGCTATTCATACCTGAGCATGTTCATGGTGCCGCACCTGGCATTAAACTAAATGCACAAAAGCGAGGTGCAGTTACACAATACAGAGAAAAGAAAGCGGAAGAAATATAAGAAAC